>NC_142127.1:51530378-51833409 GCF_024610735.1 Ursus americanus
CAAAAAGAGCATGGAATTCTAAAGACCGTGGTCCTCCAAAGGGGGCAGCGAGATATTAGTAAACAGGGTTCGTTAATCCACCCAGGCAACAGCCTCAAAAGTTCAAGATGGCTTTCTCATCGGCATTTTCACGGCGTTTCAAAGAATTGAAATGAAAGGCTATGAACTGTACCCGCCACCCCCTCTCCCCTTCTATCATTGCTAGCCGCAGCACACCTGCTGAACTCCACGGAGACTGGGACTTCCCTCAAGATGGGTGCTTGCCCCAAACAGAAGGTTCGGCCGGCCTGACGAGAACAAGAACCAAGGAACCTTAGCCACAGAAATAGAAAGACAAAATGCCAAGCCTCGCGAGAGATGACCCGAAGCGCTGGTATTTCCTACTCCTTGGAACAAGGTAAAGAGCAGGAGCACGCGAGGCGGGAAGGCACCCACTGTCCCAGGACTGACCCTCGGCGGGCGCTGTGCACCGTCCACACTGATAACATACTGGGGTGCTTCTGAAGTACCTGGTGGCTGGCTTGAAGTCCACATGCACAACCCAATAACCAAAGGGTTCATAAATGGAGCTTACAGGATTCTGTGCTACCCCATGGAAACTTGGTTTAAAAAAAAGAAGAAAGAAAGGGGGCGCCTGGGTGGCTCAGTTGTTAAGCGTCTGCCTTTGGCCCAGGGTGTGATCCCAGGGTCCTGGGATCGAGCCCCACATCAGGCTCCCTGCTCCACTGGGAGCCACCGGGAGCCTGCTTCTTCTGCTCCCACTCCCCTGCTTGTGTTCCCTCTCTCATTGGCTGTCTCTCTCTCTGTCAAATAAATAAATAAAATCTTAAAAGAAAGAAAGAGAGAAAGAAAGAAACAAAGAAAAACAAAAGCAAAAGGGCAAGTTGAAGAAGGCTGTGTAAAACTTCTACTTCCCCTTCAAACCCACCCTCTCCACGGCCCCTCTGCTGTGGTTTTTCACTGTGGAACAAGCTACACATCTCTCCGTGTCTTCCCTGTCTTCTCTTCTATTCCAATGGAAGAAGGATTCCTGCATCTACCAAACGCCAGCCACTCCACCCACGTGCCAGATCGCACCCCCTCACCCTGCCACCTCTCAAGGGCTGCACTTCTGTCCCTTCCTTTCCTTCTTCCTTCATCAGCCTCAAACTCTCCTCCTCTTCATTGCTAAAAAGACCAGCCAACCAACCAACCGACCAACCAACCAACCAACCCTTTTGCTTGAACATCTCCCTCCAGCCTCTAACCTCATTTCTTTTATCCCCTTTATGGCAAAACTTCTCAAGAGAGTAATCCAAACTTGCTTTCAAGTGAAACAGAACTCGTCAACCAGCACATCTTTGTCTTCTTTTTCTCAACTGCTCAGCAGCATTTGCTTTCTTTTTGAAACTCTGCCTTCGCCTGGCTGCTCTGTCATACTCTCCTTGGTTTGTTCCCACCTCGTTGGCTGTTTCTCTGGGTCTGTTTTGCTGATCTCCCCTCCTTTCTTTGACCTCTGTTCCAGGCTCATTCGTGGGTCCTTCCCTTTTCTCTTCCCACACTCTCTTTAGTCTAAGTGATCTACTTCAGTTCTCAGGTGTTAAAAATCACCCACAGAGTGATGATTCTAAATTTATATACCTGCTCCCTCAAACTTTCTCCCAAACTTCGGACGCACGTAGCTAGTGCTCAGCTCGATATCTACCCGTATGTGCTTAAAGAGCATCTTGAGAGCGCCTGTGTGGCTTAGTCAGTTGAGCGTCTGACTCTTGATCTCAGGGTCGCGAGTTTGGGCCCCATGTTGGGCTCTACACTGGGTTCCACACAGGGAACAAAGCCTACTTAAAAAATAAAAAATAAATTTAAAAAATTAAAAAAAAAAAAAGAGCATCTTGAACCTACATTTAAAACATTTTTAAATTGGCTTTTTTGTTTTCTCATTGAGTTCTAAGACTTCTTTGTATATTTCAGTTAAATTCTTCATCAGACAGGTCTTTTTTTTTTTTTTTTAGATTTTATTTATTCATTTGACAGAGATACAGTGAGAGAGGGAACACAAGCAGGGGGAGTGGGAGAGGAAGAAGCAGGCTCTGCATTGAGCAGGGAGCCCGATGCGGGGCTCGATCCCAGGACCCTGGGATCAGGCCCTGAGCCAAAGGCAGATGCTCAATGACTGAGCCACCCAGGTGCCCCCCATCAGATAGGTCTTTTGCAAATATTTTCTCCTAGTCTGTGGCTTGTCTTCTCCTTCTCTTTACAGTGTCTTCTGCAGAGCAGACATTTTAAATTTTAATGCAGTGCAGCTCATCAGTCCTTTCTTTTATGGATTGTGTCTTTGGTATTGAAAATGTTACCTCCATACCCAAGGTCATCTAGATTTTCTCCTATGTTATTTTCTAGGAGATTTAGTTTTGTATTTTACATTTAGGTTTGTAATCCATTCTGAGTTATTTTTTGTAAGGTGCAAGGTCTGTGTGTAGATTCTGTTTTTTCCCTGTATGTGGATGTCCACTTGTTCCAGCACCATTTGTTAGAGACTACCTTTGTTCCATTGTACTGTCTTTGTTCCTTTGTCAAAGATCAGTTGACTATGTATGTGGGTCTATTTCGGGGCTTTCTGTTCTGTTCCATGATCTATTTGTCTATTCTTTCACCAGTACCGCGCAGTCGTCTTTACTACAGCTTTATAGTAAGTCTTGAAGTCAGTTGTGTCACCTTCATTCAAAATAGATTCTTAATTCCCACCTCCACACACTTTCTATACCTGCTCCTCTCTCAAGTCTTTTCTATTTCAGTAAATGGCAACATCCACTTGCTCAGGCTAAAAACCCAGGAGTCACTCTTCAATCCTCCCTTCTCTCCCCCATCCAGTCCATCATTATGTCTTAATTCTTCCTGCAGCAAGCAGATCAAATCAAGTTGCATCTCTCCATTTCTACTGAGTCCAAGTGAGGAGCCAGTCTCATTGGTTCTACCATAACTGGTCTTCCCCTTATCCTCCTCTAGTCAGTGAGCCCCCCACCTTTTCTTCTTCAAAAAAAAGGAAAAGAAATTAGGATTTATTATATACATCTTATATTCAGCCTTAAATGAAAACACAACCAGCCTGAGCTAACATTGTTTTTTTTTTTTTAAGATTTTATTTATTTATTTGAGATAGAGTGAGAGGGAGAGACAGCAAGAGAGAGAGAGAGAGAAGAGCAGAGGGAAGGGAAGAGGGAGAGGGAGAAGCAGACTCCCCACTGAACTGGGAGCCCATGGGGCTTGATCCCAGGACCCTGGGATCATGACCTGAGCTGAAGGCAGACACTTAACTGACTGAGCCACCCAGGCGCCCCCAAAGTGGTTTTTTTAAATGAGATCTGTTGAAATCAGATGGGGATATGAGTTCAGGCTAAATTCCTTAGAAGAAAAGGTAAAGCGGGGCACCTGGGTGGCTCAGTCAGTTAAGCGTCTGCCTTCGGCTCAGGTCATGATCCAGGATGCTGGCATCGGGCTCCCTGCTCAGGGGAGAGCCTGCTTCTCCCTCTCCTTCTGCCACTCCTCCTGCTCGTGTTCTCTCTCTCGCTCTCTCAGATACACAAATAAAATCTTAAAAAAGAAAGAAAGAAAGAAAGAAAGAAAGAAAGAAAGAAAGAAAGAAAGAAAGAAAGAAAGAAAGAAAGAAAGAAAGAAAAGGTAAAGCCCTAGACCTGTACTGTCCATGCTAGTAGCCACTAAACCACATGTGGCTATTGAGCACTGGAAATGTGGCTAGTTTGAACTGAAATGTGTTATAAGTATAAAATACACTCCAGATTTTGAAGACTTAGTATGAAATAAAAAAAAGCTAAATAGTCTTACTAATTTTTAGGTTGATTACATGTTAAAGTGATATACATTTGGAATATTGGGTTAAATAAAGTACATTATTCGCAAACAATGAATCCTGGAACACTACATCAAAAACATCAAAAACTAAGGATGTACTGTATGGTGACTAACATAACATAATAAAAAATTATTAAAAAAATAAAGTACATTATTAAGATGAATTTCTTTTTTTTTATAATTGTATTTATTTATTTGACAGAGTGAGAGAGACAGCCAGCAAGAGAGGGAACACAAGCAGGGGGAGTGGGAGAGGAAGAAGCAAGTTCCCAGCGGAAGATCCCGATGTGGGGCTCGATCCCAGAACTCCAGGATCACGCCCTGAGCCAAAGGCAGACGCTTAACAACTAAGCCACCCAGGTGCCCCAAATTGTTTCTTTTTTTAAAATGTGGCTGCTGGAAAAATTTCAAATACCTCTGTGGTTGGGCAGTGCTGCTCTGGGAAGTACATAACGCATGCCTGGTGCTGTTCTCTGGCCTGACATTCCCTTCCCTGTTCCCAGGATCTCTGCTCCATCTCTCCTAGGCACGTCAGCCAACACATTTGCTACCCCCTCACAGGTGGCTCTCACAACTGGGAGGATTGGGTAAGACGGCAGATGCGTCGAGATGCCACGTGATCTTTAAAAGCATACATCATGGGTGCCTGGCTGGCTCAGTCAGAAGAGTATGCAACTCTTGATCTTGGGGTCATGAATTCGAGCCGCACGTTGGGTGTAGAGATTACCAAAAAAAAAAAAAAACAAAACAAAAAAAACCTTAATAAAAATAAAAACATCAGATCGTATGCCTTTTTTGTTGAACACCTCTAATGGCTATCCATTTAAGTTAGAATAAAATCCTAGCACTACATCGTACATACAAGGCCCTGCATAACTGAGAACTTTTACTCATTCCACTTTAGCCATCCCAGCTTCTTGTCTGTTCCTCCAAAACACCAGGCTCTTTCCTCCTTCACAGCCTCTGCATTTGCTGTTCCTTCTGCTTGGGATGCTCATACCCTACTTGTTTGATAGCTGGATCCTTTTTACTCCTTGAGTCTTGGCTTAAGTGAATACATGGCAATTCTTGGATATGATGTAATTCTAGATGCATTTTTACATTGCCTTCAAATCTTTAATTCAGTTATTTCAATGAAAAATTGCATAACAATTATAATCCCGTCTGTGTAAAAACTTACGTAGATGTGTACATATATGTAAACATATTAACTATTTGTGAGGATACACACTGTTAACCGACGTTACTTCTGCAACCTTGCTATGCATCCTCTTCCACAACTTACTTTTCCACAAACCAATATGAGTAAGAAATTTTTCTATGCCAGTTCATACAGATGTACTTTCTTCTTTTTAATGGCTGATGGTCTTCTTTGGTATGGATGTATTATCATTTGTTTCACCGTTTTCCTATATTGATGGATATTTAAATTGTTTCCAATTGTTTTTGCTATTACAATTGAATCCTATTACAGCTGATATGGATTTCAATTCTTTGGATCATAGAAAATAATTTACCTTCCTATGTATGGGAGCCAGTCTTTTATCATAGCTTCTGAAATAATATAGCCTGTTCAATTGTGAAATGTGGCCATCTTAAGCATTAACAAATTTTTTATATGCAGTTTATATATTGATATCTTGAACCAACATCTTTAAAACTTTAAAGTACATAAGCACTTTGTGACAATTCAACATTGCTAGTAATGCTTTGTGCCCGAGGGCTGTACCAACCAACCATTTATAATTGAAGGATACATTTTTCTCTTCTGAATTGAGGTCTAAGTTATATACAGTAAAGTACACAAATCTTGACTGTCCAGCTTAAGATTTTGCATGTGTAAACATCTGAGGAGCTGCCCCAAGATAAAAATATAGAGCACTTCTGACCCCTTAGCGGGTTGAAGGACAGCACTTTTCATGAGTAGGATACTTTTTAAGCTGTTTGCTTTCAAATTTCCACATTCCTCATTTCTTTAGGATGAATACTTCTTTACGATTCTTATGGTAATAATAACTTGGAGAAGAGAGAGTAGGGTGAAGAAATAGGGGAATCACAAGCATCTATCGGGTATTTTCTAATCTCTACTCATCTCCGATCACTTGTTTATTTTTAGAACCTGCTCATGGATATCCTAGGCTGAATGAATGAGAAAATCATGGATTGCCAAAACTTGCAAGGTTATATGATCCAGACTCCCCCAAAATGGTTTCTATTCATTAAGGCCAATATGGGTCATTCAACGCAAATAATGCTATACCATACGGGTTGCAAAATAACGAACAGTGTTTGTTTGTTTTAAACAGGGGGAAGTAATGAGCTGTGCATTTTGGTTAAGCAAATTTAATTTGTGTCTTTACAAGAAAAGGAGTAGTGAGAAAGAAACCTGGAGTTATAAGAATAATAATGGAGATACATAAAATAATGACAGAAGTAGGTTATGGTCAGATTACCAATGGCCTCAGTTGCTGAGTTGATATGTTTGGACTTTTTACCCATTCTTTTTTCTGTCTCTTTTTTCTTGGCTGTCCAAAATCCCCTAGGCTATTTCAGTTATACTGGGGTAAATCGAATTCTGTGGCTCCTCTGTATATGTAGTAACAATTATCTGTGAGAAGATTAATTCCAATTTCCAAATAACTAATTTACAACTTAATCTTTGCAACAGTTTATTATTTTATGACTTGTCATTCTGTTAGCATTACTTAACCTTTCTGCTCCTCAGTAACTTCTGATTTACAGAATAGGTGAGTTAAGCAAGATATTCTCAAATGACATTTTTCAGTCTAAAAATTCAATGATTTACATGAAGTCCTGGCATGTTATTAGCAAAATGTCAACATTTATCACTCAATCCAACAATTTCCTCTTTCAGAACATTCTTTAGCAACATTAAAACATTACTATTTCTTGCACAGAATAAGCATTTAAATAACCACAGGAAAACATGACTGCATAGTTGTGTATAATACTTAAGGACTGGACCTGTGAAGTGATGTTGAAGGGAACTACATAGAAATTTACATTTATCAGTGCCTCTTTCATACCAAGCCATGTAGTCTATATGTTAGTGTGATCCTCATTATACATATGAAGAAGGATCAGCTTGCACAGGGTGACCTCCAAGTGCTGGATGTGGTATCTGAACCTAGATCTGATGAGACGCTCTTTCCACCCAGTACAGCTATGCTCGCCACACGGAACAGAACGTATACATTCCAAAGAAGATATAATGGAGTCAAGTTACAGAACATGTCTGTATTTGCTAGGGTAAAAAGCTAAGCTGCTGCAAGAGAAATATGGTAGCTTGAATACAGTAGCTTAAAAAACACAGTTTACCTGCCCCGAGGTTAGCAGCCAGGTGACTCAGTGCTCTGCTCCCCAGAGTCCTTCAGAGATGCGGTTCCTGCCACACTGTTGCTCTACTGTCCTTGTACGCATGATTAGTGACGGGTTCTCTGGAACCTGAGGGAAACACACATCCAACACTGGAAGGCCTAGATCTGGAATCAGCCTTCATTCACAATCCACTAACAAGATTTTATGTTTTTAACTTTATGTATATATTTTAAAGGTTCATGTATTTTAGAGAGACTGTGAGGAGAGAGGGGCAGAGGGAAAGAGAGAGGGAATCCTCAAGCACGCTCCGCTGAGCGTGGAGCCAGATGTAGGGCTCCATCCCAGGACCCCGAGATCATGACTTGAGCCCAAACCAAAGGTCAGCCACTGAACTGACTGAGCCACCCAGGCGTCCCTCCGCTGACAGGACTTTAGTCATGTCATCTACACCTAGCTGCCAAGAAGCTGAGAAACAGTTTGTAGCAAGACAGCCAGGTGCCCAGCTATACTCAGTTAAAATTATGAAGAAAAAAGAATGCATTCTTGTAGTCAACTAGCAAACCCTCATATAATGTCATTTCTCAGAGTAAAATCAACAGAGTTGATAAAATAATCTGCGAAGTGCCTCCTTCAAACAGAGTTCACAGTTATGCTCTGGAGCATAGTGTGTTCTATAAAACCTTATGCAGAGTACTAGGAAAAACGTGACTTGAGATGTGATAAAATGAAGATATGATCTATTCCTTGCGCTCGAAGGCAACCAAGATGGTTTATTTCACCAGAAAAAAAAAAAAGGCAATTTCCACAAAGACCAGAAGGAGAGTCAGACTCTCAGACACGTCACTATTTATTAGTCCTTCCCACGCTCCCGTGGCACTTACCTTGCTGCGTGGGCTCTGTACCCTCAAACGCAGGCCACAGACGCAGGCACCGTATGAAGGTTTCTTCCCTCCTTAGCCGCTCGCCAAGTGTGAAAGTAACTCCATCATATGTGATAAGGAAAGCAGATACAGAAATGTTTTCCTGGAATGGCATCAAAATGAGCTGTGGTTTGAGAAGCATAAATATAGAGTAAAAGGAAGAGTTGGATCTGAGAATCTCAACTCCTGTGACTGAGATCTTCTCCTGTGTCTCTGAAGAGCTGTTGCACATCCTACAGCCTAGAAATCTGTGATGCTAAACAGGCCAATCTCCCCACTACCTCCCATTCTTATGTGTCCTTACAAGAAATACCACAATCATCTGTGAGCATCTTTTCAGTGTGGCCATACAGAGGCAGGACTAATAAAGTGACTCAGCAGTCAAGCAGACACGAGTGTCCACAACTGGAGACATCCATTAGAGCCCTGGAAGTGATTTCTTAAAGGACATTTACATTTCTTTCTTCTAATTTTACACTTACCACGCAACTTTGTTGTATCACTTTGAGCGGATACAGACTCTGGAAGAAAGCACTCCAAATGTAAATTAAAAGAATTGCTATCATTTACTAAGCACTTACTAGGCACTAAGCAGTTTCATCATCGTACTGTACAAACTCATTTCATCCCCACAACCACCCCATGAGGGAGGTCCTATTACCCCTATTTGATAGCTGAGGAAAGTTAACTTGCCTAACCTAGGTCACACAACCAGGAAGCAGTACAGCCGGGATTCAAACCCTGGCTTCCTGATTTCTATGGGCTCCTACCACCGTTTCTTGCTTATATATCAGAAACATCTTTTACTGTACATGAAAGAACTTGACATTCTAGTCTATAAATTAGACTCTCAGAAGTTTGGAAAATGTTACACACAGCAGAGGCTGAGCTGAGAAAATCAAGTCCGGAGGCCTTTCAAAGCCAAGGATCATAAGAGATAGTTGGTTTGAGAAGTCTGTACAGTGCTGCCTGGGTGGTCAAGTCAGTTCCCTTTTTATTTTTATTTTTTTAATTTTTAATATTTCCTAGTTGCAACATGGGGCTTTTTATTGAGATACTGATTTACAAGTGGTTCAGGATATTCATAGTTGAGGAAGGCAATTCAAAAAACTGTCAGTTTTTATAGGGGCCCCAAATCAATTAGGAGACCAAAATGTTGCTCAAAAGTCTAACCTAGCTCTTTTTTTTCTATCACCATAGTGTATTTTTACAAGTTTAAAATGAGATCAATTTTCTTGCCTAAGCAGTTTGCCATTAGAAACATTTCTTGGCACCTGGGTGGCTCCGTCAGTTAAGTGTCTGCCTTTGGCTCAGGTCAGGATCCCAGGTCCTGGGATCGAGTTCCACATCGGGTTCCCTGCTCGGCGGGGAGACCGCTTCTTCCTCTACCCTTACGTCCTGCTTGTGCTCTCATGCTCTCTCTCAAATAAATAAATAAAATCTATTAAAAAGAAAAAGAAAAAAACTTTTCTGAAGTCTCCGGCAAAATAAAAAGAGCATTAAGTATATGTAAGTAGACGAATCAGAAAAATATGAGACAGGAAAAGAAGGTATTTTCTGTCTCTGATTCTTCTTTTTTTATTTTTTTTATTTTTTGAAAGATTTTATTTTAAAGTAATCTCTACACCCAATGTGGGGCTTGAACTCACAACCTCAAGAGTCACATGCTCTACCAACTGAGCTAGTCAGGGCCCCGGTCTGTCTTGGACTCTTTGAATGAAAAGGGACATAACTGTTACAAAGAATCTTTTGAGATATAATACAAAGCGATAACTGGAGATAAACATCAATGTGGATTTTGATGTGGAAAGTTGATTAATCATGAGTAAGAAGACTTGCTCTCCAAATGGAGTTGGCAATTTACAAGTGAACAGAAGCTTCACTCATAACTATGTAAATGATGAGAAGTATTTGTGCTTTTTGAGAGATTCTGGCCCTAATCTGAGCCATGCCCTCAGTGCAAGTTATAAAGGTAATAGAATAAAACTAAACTACGTGCTATCGCACTTTTTCCAAGCTCTGGGCACAAATCTAACCTCTTCTAACACAAATTTGACTAAGATCTACAGAGAGGTGAAAAAACATTCACTTGTAATCCTAAAAATCCACTCATTAACACCAATATTAAAAGAGGGGAAATGATACAAGCACACGGCCAGTTATCTATATGTCAAAGTTCTTGGAATTCTCAACTTCTATAGAAAATATAATTTTGTACATGTATAATGTTGCAGAACTTCTAATCAAATGAAACATTTTTGGCATTTAATTTCGACCCCTAATGAATACAGTTTCCTCAAAACTAACTGCTTTCTCTTATTAACGGCTCTGTTGTGCAATGCACAATTATCACACTAGAAGTTAGGCAGAAAGTAAAATTACGCAATCTTAAAGGCTTTCTAAGGAGATTCAAACTTCTTTAAGAAGTCTATGCAATTTACTTCGGAGAAGACTCAAAAGCAAGACATTTGATTTCTTCCTATATTGCTGAAATCTTGAACAAATCCACTAATCTATACATTCCTCCAATACAGAAAAATAATAAGAATTTTCACAGCAAACTTGGTCAGCTGCACCTGTACCTGAGTTTTATTTATTTAGTTCTTTAAAACAAACCTTCCCACTGATTCTTATTTTTCTGTACTAATTTTTATGTTAGCAGAAGACCAGCATTTGATTCTCAAAAGGAACACAGACTAGAGAGCTTCTAAATTTTATTCATTACTTAACCAATCCTCTTTAAACATCTTTCCTATGTAAAGCCATATCTCTTTTAAAATTACTTCTTGCCTTTTCTGCTTTGCTAAGTAACTTTCAATGTTCAGTTTGTGTGTTTGTGTGTTTTGACACTTCCTTATCTTTAACGTGACACAGTAACACAGGGGGCTAACTGCATTCCACTGAATCTGCCCTCGACGGAAATGGTCCTGTGATCACAGACCACCACGGGAGGGCCATGGATGCGGACAAGGGAGGTCACGCGGGAGTGTGAACGTGAGGATGAGGAGACTCTACTATCATCATAAGAGAAGAAGGTGAAGTGGCAAAACGTCTGCAAATAACCAAGTTGTTACTATTTTCTTTCAGTTTTCTGCTATGTTTTTTGAAAGTGCTTAACGTACGCATACTAAAATTTCAACTAGTCTAAAATATTTTAATGGCAAATATAAGAAAAGTTCTAGTTTTCAAGGTCTAATCTTTTTAGTAGTGGACTTTTACACTCACTATGGAATTGAAACAAGGATATAACCCACCAAACACAAATGGGTTAGTTTTCACAATAATTCCATAATTTCAAAGGAAATATTAAAAATGAATACACTTCTCAGTATAGTCAGAACCACCACCAAAAATCCCTTAATTTTTGAAGCAGAATTTTTTTTTTCCAGCGTTGTTTTCCTTTTGGTCACAGTTTATCTATGTTATATTCTTTGTAACATCATTGCTATCATCTTTCAAAAAATGTCCATCTACAAATTAATTAACTTTCTTGAGACAAATCCCTGGTATACTATTCTT
The DNA here is from genome assembly GCF_024610735.1 of Ursus americanus. Lineage (NCBI taxonomy): Eukaryota > Metazoa > Chordata > Mammalia > Carnivora > Ursidae > Ursus > Ursus americanus. The sequence continues at coordinate 51,542,006 of NC_142127.1, forward strand.
CTGAGTCCCATGAAAGACTCACTTTTAAGATACAATTGCAGCTGCCCCACACTGCCAGTTACTGTGTCATACACACGCCTTAAAATTCTGTAATCAGCAACCACCAGGTGCCGTATCGCATTCAGCACACCACAGTCAGTCAATACAGACATCCCCAAACACACCAAGGCTGGTTTTGTCAAATGTTTTATTGAGTGTAGACATCTGGAGTACTGTAAAACATGCATTATCTGTAGATTCAAAAAGGAGCAAGCCACATTGTCCTCACTGTCAAATGTGTCAGGCTTGGCATACATGATGGAGATTAATGAAGTATCATGAGAGTAATATGGTTCCTGAAAAGCTTCTACAATTTGGAGTAGGGTCTTAATCACGTGAAAAGCAAAGCTGTTCACATTCAGTGAACTTGCATTTCATTGGAGGTACACAGTATTTTAATTTTAAAACAAAAATAATTCTGTTTTTAGAAGATTCCCATCCCCCAACTTTATTTTTCCCTCAGTTTTCAGAAATGTTAATTTAAAAAAATCATATCCATTTTTGGAAGTTGTACATTTATCTGAACAATAACATTTATTTCTTCTTCGGTTGCTGCGGTGTATTAAATTTGAAGAAGATAATATCTCCATCTTCAACAATATAATTTCTGCCTTGTTGTCTGTACTTTCCAGCAGCCTGTAAAGAAGAGATAGAGAGGAAATGGGTTATTATACAGTGAAATGCATGAGGTAAATGATAGCATCAGATGCAAAAAGCATTCTATTTCTTGGGTCATATTAAACAAACAAACAAAAAAGAAATATAGGAAAATATGTAAGTTCAAAACTAGACTTGGAGAGAAGCACAATATTCCTGATTTGGGCAGAACTAGATTTTCCATACATACATAATCATAATGTATTCTCTACTAAACTGTTGGTACATAAATGTAATTATACCAATATCATTAAGTTTCATTACATGCTGTTTATGGTACATTTCTGATGTGTCTGCAAACATCCGGCAAGTCACTGTAACAAAACAGATCAAACCAGGCAGGAAGAAAAGACTATATAACTAGTTTGAAGCTACTTTATTTTCTTAAGGAAATTATTTGGTGATTCTGGTGATGCCAAAAGGAGTTTGCTACAAGGAAAACTATTATCAATCTTAACGTACAGATTTTAAATGATTTCCTTGTAGTTTTTTATTTAGTCTTGACAATGACCACACACAGTGGTGTAGGCTAGAATTCATCACGAAGAAGTCTACTGACTACCGGCCCTAGCTACAAGCAGGCTCTAACAGGTTGGAACTGCAAAGACAGATACGTTTCCCACTTGTAAATCAGTCGGCAAAGCAACTGATTCCACCTGCTGGTATGCAGATCCAAGAGCGCAATCCGCAGTGATTCTGTACAAACAAGCAGCAGCCCAGAGACCCAGGTTCGCGCCAGGCACAGCACACACACTCACCCAAAGCACAACGGGCTCTTTAGCGTCTACACTTAATACTGCACACAACGGACACAGTCCCACATGACCCCACCATCGGCTGCTCAACAATGAGAACTCGAGGATCTTTTGGAAAAAATTCTCTAAAGTATTTTCTTTCTGCGAGAATTTATTGAGAACATGAAACCTTTGCCCAATAAGATTAGTACTTCTCTTTGAGGCTATTGATAAGAATGTTCAAAGTCAAGTGCAATTACACTAATCAGAAATAACACTAACAAAGATTGTACATCTGAGGTTAAAATCAACAAAGCAGATCACAGAGCCCTAGTAAGCACATTTTCAAATGTCTAGACTACATATTAAAAATCACCTACCGATTACATGCTAATAAACTGGAGCTAACTTTTAAAAAAACCAAGATACCTTAACATTCTAAAAGATACATATATACACATACACGCACATACCCACATTCACATGATTTCTGTAAAGACATGTGATATATTGAAGGCCATATGCTACTTATTTTGAGATTCTAAAGCCCACTGTTATAAAACTATATAGACAATTTAAATCAAATACATATTGACATGACATATTAATGTAAGGTTATATACTTTGTTACCACTCAAGTTTACTACTAATTAAAGGTGACAGTGTTCCTTTAAATTCTCTAGAGACCATTTAATCCATTTCCACTGCTATCAGAAACACTGGTTGAAAAAAAAAAATCAATACCCATTTGTGAATCTTGAGTATGTATTAAACAAGACACGTCTAACCAGTTCATTTGCACTTGAAAGCAGCCATCTGTAGAAGCCAGCTTTGCCTAAGCAGATATGATTGCTAATAATGTGATATCCCTGTAGACTACAAAGCCCACACAGAGCTATTCAGTATATAGTTCACAGCGCTGGCATTAAATTAGTTATGCTGCACTGGTGTTAGAAATACACACACATGCAATCTTGCTCTTAAACCTGAAACCTACTTGATAATATACAAGTAACTATTTGTTGAAAAAGAGAGCATAAAGCGATTCATAAATGTTTTACTTTACTTGGAGTTCAAATTCTGAAATGTTAGTTTTGGAGATTAAAAAACACACAAAATACTTAATGGTATTCTAAGCTGAAAAGCCAGAGGTCAATCTTTTTCTAATTTATAGTATAGAAGCTTTCAGTTAGTATGAAGCATTTTCACAAGCAAGAAATATTATTTTATTACACATTATAAGGTTTCTCTGTATAGTACAAGGAAGCATTCCCAATTTATGTATCTTTCAAGTTTATTACAATAGACATTGATTAAGGATTGATAAAACAGGTTTATACATGAGAGTATAGGAAAGAAGCATTCCCTCCTGAATTCTAGTGATAGAAAAATATCCTTATTTTAATCATCTTTACTCTATGAAAAATACATATGCCAACATGATGCAGCATGTTGAAAAATAATCAGATTTTTCAAGTCTGATGAGTATTCCTGACAAAGTTCAATCTCAATATTTGCGTACCTATCGATACAAATGACACCATTAAAAAGTTAATGACTTTGTTTAGTTATAAAATGTAACTTCTTTCACTCCACTTAAGAAAACAAAATGGCTCTCATTCTACATTGAACCAATTATACCAAGATTTTTCCCTCCTCTTCCTGGGGTTCCAACAGTTCTATTAAAGTCCTGCTGTTCAGTATGATCTTTCCAATGATTACCGATGAGAATAAACTAAACTTGAAATAAACTTTTTTGCATTCCTTTCAAATTATGAAATAGTAAACACAAGAGAGACCTCTTTAACGTCTGCAATATTTTCTATGGTAGTCTTCAAATATCAAATTAAATTAAAGACAAAGAAGCTTTCATACAATGTCAGTTTAATCACTTGACCTATTTATCGATTAGAGATGACACAGTACTAGATTTTGCCAAGTAAAACCTAATAAAGCCAAACAAAATTAAGCTTGCAGCAGCATTTACATTTAACAAAATCTTTTATTACTCATGTACAGCAATGCTTCATTGTTAGTGGCTGCAAATCAAATTATACTTATTAGCTAAAATAAAGCACAATTTTGGACCTGCCCTCTAGTGTTGAGAAAGCAAATCAAATTCCCAAAGATCTTAAAAAAAAGTACAACCATGAAGTTTTAGCAAGAACAGGTTTTATTTAACTAAATTTCTGTCCCTTTCCTTGAATTAATCATAAGCATATACATACTACTTCTATTTCAGATATTCAAATGTAATAAGTATAGTTTTTCATTGGCGGTTAGTGAACAAACTCTTTGAAATTGTAATTACTTAAAACTATTTTTTATTTTCAGTTTTAGAAATATATTAACATACAACACAAATATACTGACAATTCACACATTTTAAAAATCACCTAAAAGCATGTGAACACCTACGGCTCTGTAATCATTGACAGTAACACTAAACCCTGACGCCCATTTTAAAAGACAGTTATCATTCACTTTACTCATGAACATTTTCATAGTAGTAAAAATGATAAACACGAAATCAGAAAAAAATTTCTTACCTTGACCGCATTTTCAGAACCTTCCTCTTTAAAATCTTCATATTTCATTACTTCAGCCATAATGAATCCTTTTTCAAAATCTGTGTGAATCTTTCCTGCAGCTTGAGGAGCCTTCGTCCCTTTCTTTGAGAAGAAAGACCAGAGAAAACTAATTGCATTTAAGATGATTGATTGTAAGCGTAGAGTTTCTTTTCTCTGATCTGCAGTTGGATTCAACTTGAACTTAGTTTAATACTACGGTTAAGATGTCAGATATACAATTAGTACATTTTTAACACGGGGCACTGTCTGTGCAGCAGATTTGAGCACAGACACATCAGTAGATATTAAAGCACAGCTTTGTTTTTCCTAACAGTCATCCAGTTGTATTGATTTAGATGCAGTGGGCTAGTTCTGGTGTCGGTTTCATTTCGATTTTCTATTCTTCACAGTGGAAAAAAATAAGGATTTTCAAGTAACTTTCAAGCTGAATTATCAAAGGTTTTAAAAAGATAAAAAGCCTTAAAATTTCAGCTCATCTAAAGAACATATAAAAATCAATATATAAAGGGACATTTTAAAGACATTTGCAACAAATCATATAATCTATGTTCAGCAAATAATTTTGAAATTCTCATAAAATTTTAGTAATAAAATTTTCAAACATTTAACATAACACACGCTGCCTCTAACCATCAAGAAGGAAAATTCAAGTTGATATGGGAAGAAAAATGTCTTATAATTACTCCATATGTTAAATTACAAGGACATACATTCCAGACACACACAACCATGGAAAGAAATTTGAGAAATAATGGTGACCTAAAGGCTGCTTAATAAAGCATGTTAAAGTGATAAGGAGTCTGACACTATAAAGCACAGTTTTTACAATAAAAGATGTATTGGGTTAATATGGCTACTCACTGATGCTTACCTGACTAAATATCTCAGCACATTAAATCATGGATACTTACAATCAGTCTTAAGATAAACCAGCTTTCACACTTTCAAGCCCAGAACATGTTATCTTCCCTGCTGCATATACTTAAGTTTGGAAGTTTTAAGTCTCTAAAATATATAGTGAAAATAAACTGTGGCAATTTGTTTACCAACTTAGATTTGCTTTGACATTATTTTCTAAGTCTATATAAAAGGACCTTGGTTAGAAGTCAATCAAACACTTTTTACAAAGAGTAGAAGGAATAAAAGTGAATCTCAGATTCACACAACACATTTAACGTTACGATGAACTGCCTCCGTGATTCTATCCATATTAAATCAAAATAAATGTAACGATAAATTATGATAGTCAGTGAAAACAGAAATCAAAACAGCACTAAAATTTATCAGGGAGCATATACTAAAAAAAGCATAATAAAAGAATCCATAAGACACTGAATATTTCTGAAAGTTTTGACATTATTTTTATATTCTGAAACGTTATTTGGGACTACATATATTTCAAAATATTTTTCAATAGTGACTACCATATTACAATATATTTACATTTAAAAGCAAGCCATTACAGTTCACAGTTTCCATTGTCCTCTGGGAATAAATTAGTCATTCTTTCTGGTCGTAATCAGTATACATCAATATTTAAAATATATATCACATTTTTAAAGAAGAAAGATTGAATATATAACACTGCAAAAATAAACACTACTTCTATGAATTCAAATAAAAAAGCATGAATTATTACACATTGAGTTTAGCTCTTTGAGCCCAACTGTGTATCTATGAAGAGCATAATGATGTCATATTGCTTTTATTGCTGAAAATGTAATCCGAGCAAAGCAAAGGAGGAAAGAACCACCCGCAACCCAAACAAACTTAGCGAATACAAAATGAAAAGCAACATCAATTTCACTGCAGACAAACCCAGTCACACAGATTAAGCAAGCACAATACTGGTGCGTCTTATCTCGGACCACAGGAGGAGGGTAGACAGATTCTACAGGATGAAGAAATTCAGACTATGTAATAGGCAGAATCAATTGTTACCTGCCTCAATCAATGCCGCTCCACTTTCACTGTTCAGCAGCTCACAAATAATTAAAGTTATCCTGGACAAAAACCTCATCTGTAATGACTAGCTAACCGCCACCATGACAAACTTCAAAGTCAGTGATATCAATCTGAATTCAATAGTGTGGAACTGGATATAGCTGATGAATAAGTATGAATCTTACCCTGATGGTCCATGCACGTACTTCATCTGGGCCTGCAGTGAAAAAGTATTCTAGTTGGAGTGCTGCAAACCCAGCCTTAATGATCTTTGGCAAAGCGCTGAAATAAAATGAAACAAATTCACTCAACATATAAGTTGATTGTGCCAGAGATCAGTATAGAGCTAAAATTATTCATTTCGAGCCGAAATGTTAAGGATATTAGTAAATGACCATTCATCTTTCATAACACACTTGAAGAGGCCTGAAACCATGTAACTGTTTCTAAAAAAATCCCTTCTAAAATTGGTTTTAATTGTATTCGTCTGAATATATCATTTTTAATTGTTTACTATAAAAAAAAAGAAAAATCTGATCTACCCATTCTATGACTATTTTCCTCCAATATTAATTATTTCCAGGACGTGGGTCATGAAAGCAAAATTATTTGATTGAAATCCAATGTTTAAACAATATATTAGTGCTACTCAGAAAAAATTAAGGCAACTGATTCACCCTTTCCCCTCCCCCACTGAACATGACGAAAGAGTTTTGGCGATCATTCCTTCTCAAAAATATACATAACTAATACCTATGTTATAATTAAAACACTGTACAGAGATGACAGATGACAGTTAAAAACTTAATTTAAAATAAATCTTTTCACTCTGTCTCATGGTAAAGAAAGGAGAAGATTCCCTCTTTATAATGGTAATTACTCTGTCATTTATTATTCTATCAGCGCAAGCAATTAAATTACTGCAAGGAAATAGTTGATAATAAAGTGTAGGGAAAATGAATGCTAATTAACCTTTGTGTCATGTTCGCTTCCAGATACTTCTGTCTCTCCTCAGCACTCAATTCTTGCAACTTGAGTTCCAAGGCCCCACTAAAAGGAATGACCAAGGCACCTGGGTCATACTTGTCCACCCACTCTTTAATTTTTATCAACCTGTAGACAAAAAAGGGCACAACATTATCTTGTAGTGCATGCATGACTGTACCACATTCATTATTATCAAGTAGCACATACATATTCATAAGAATTGCACGGTTTTATGATGCCATCTTTTTGTGTATAGCTTTCCAAGGTCAAGGCATTAACAGGCAGCAATTGCTTCAGGTATACGCCATAAGATTTTACTGTAACCTAGTTTTACTTTAGCACATTATCTATACGAACCATTATACAAATATTATAAAACTTTTTAAAGTTACACTAAATTTGTTCAGCGTTAACACCTATGTCCTTGAAAACCTCAATTTTATGATTTATTATTTTCCTTACTTTACAAAGTAAATTTTTAAGAAGCAAAAACATTATGTTCTGTTTGTATAGGAACCACACCTAAGAAGTGCCAGCTAATTTTGAAGAGTTTTTGCCAAATAAATCATTTGTTCCACCCAGATATTTATATGCCTAGGCCAGTTCCCTTTTGGACTAACAAGAGCTTACCTGTCTTTGAGGGAGATTTTGGCTAATCAAAACAAACACATCCAGAAATGCACATTTACAAACCTAGTTGATTATTTCCACACTGTTCTTACTTTAGCAGGAGCACAAATAAGAGAACTGTAGAGGAAATAAATTCCTTCAATCACAAAGGGTTTGGAAAGCCCAATCAGTTAGGGAATAGACACCAAGTTGTTACCCGAAAAGATGTTATTGAGTGATTTTTTTTTTCTTTCAGATTATGGGTTGTTTTGGCAAAGCAGTAGTTAGAACATAAATGAAATAAGTGTAGTGAATACATTAACCAGGTTCTGATTCTACTACTACTTTGTTAGCTCTTTATTCCTGGGCAGGTTATCAAACCCTTCTAAACCTGTTTCCTCACCTATAAAAATGGAGACAATTGTCGTACATATTATATTGTAATGAACCTGGAAAAGTAATGCCTGGCATACAGTAAACAGCATTACTATTATGATTATTAGTGTTACTAATAACAGTAGTTACTATAGCTAATTTTCATTCTCAGATAATCACAGATTATATGCCTATGATTCTTTGTTTTTGTCTTTTTTTTTTTTTAAGATTTTATTTATCTACTTGAGAGAGAGAAAGAGAGAGAGCGCGAGAACAAGGTGGGGAGGGTAGGGGCAGATGGAGAGGGAGCCCTGATGCGGGGCTTGATCCCAGTACCCAGGCACACACTTAACTGAGCCACCCAGGCGTCCCTATGCCTATGATTCTGGAAGTATAGAAGTGAATATAGATTTCACAGAAACTTATGTTAAAAATATTACTGCATACCATAGTCTTACATAGTTCTATGAGCCTCCCGCATTTATACCAAAGTGTTTTGGTTTTTTTTTCTCTTTTAAAAAAGATTTTATTTATTTATTTGACAGATCAATCCCTCTGGTGTATTCCTTTTTTTTTTTTTTTAAAGATTTAATTTATTTATTCGACAGAGATAGAGACAGCCAGCGAGAGAGGGAACATAAGCAGGGGGAGTGGGAGAGGAAGAAGCAGGCTCCCAGCAGAGGAGCCTGATGCGGGGCTTGATCCCAGCACCCTGTGATCACGCCCTGAGCCGAAGGCAGACGCTTAATGACTGAGCCACCCAGGTTCCCCTATACCAAGGTTTTAATAGCTATTATGACAAAAAATTGTGGCAGGAATTCTTTAAATAATCAATGTAAGTGTCACAATAGGGGAAAAGAAGCACAAAAACTAAACCACAAATTCACCAAAACTCACCTATCAAAGAAAATGGCAGGGGATCAGTTATTATAAAATTAGGAATATGGCCTACCAAGTAGGATTTAGGATAGGATAAGGGAATGAAAAATTCACATAATAGTCTGTACATGTTTGTTATATAAGGTTAGCCTGTAATTTACTTATTTAATACTATCAGTAGTTTTGATCTTCATAGTATTTTTTTTTCCTTTGGTCACATCCTGAAAGAATGGACCAATCCCTAAGATTTATTTTGGAATAAAGTATTTGTCCTTTAAAATAGGAAATCCACAGCAGGTATTTTCTTATCCAAAATTATAAAGGATAGGTTAAGGAAAAAAGGGAAAATTTGTTTCTATTTTTGCTATTTTTTTAAAAAGATTTTATTTTTTAAGTAATCTCTACACCCAACGTGGGGCTCGAACTCACAACCCTGAGATCAAGAGTTGCACATTCCACAGACTGAACCAGCCAGGCACCCCAGAAAAGGGAAAATTTAAACGGATACTTCTGCCTATAATAACATTATGAGATTCTAAGTTACTTCACAGACTTACACTGTTCAAACAAAACGATATGGTTTAGTAACATACGTTTATTACACAAGTCAGAGCCAAGTGTGTGTGTGTGTGTGTGTGTGTGTGTGTGTGTGTATAAAGATTCCATACCAAATACAGATTCATTGAAAATGAAATAAAACAAGCCGAGGTAGAAGGATAATATAAAAATATCATACACATTTTGCTTCATAAATATGGTCAACATAACTAATAAAACCAGAACTGTTATGAAACAACAAGATAAGAAATAATTACTTTGGCTAAAACATCAATTCAGAATAACAATAGTTCTACCCTGTCATTTTAACAGCCTTTCCTGCAGAGTCCTCAGAGGGATTATTTGCATTCCTCAGGTGTTCTATTGTACAATTCAGATGAATAAAGACTTACAAATCATTCCTCTACCGCCAATGTGAGACTTTGATCTGGTGAATACACCATTGTACCTTAACTATAATTGGCAAAAAACCTGACAGTGTAGAGCATCACAAGCTTAATAACAAAGGAGAATATCTCAAAGTGTTGACAGATGATCTTCATAATGCAGAAGCAGAGCTGGTACATTTTAGCAATAAATGAGCACTGAGGTCTAAAGGTCTCTAAAGTGACTGACATCAGACCTGCTATAGCCTCACTAAAAGAAAAAGGTACCGGAGCACTCTCCGTAAAGTGAGTTAGGCTCTTTGCCTGCAAGCTTCACTTTTGTGACTTTCACTGTCATAGAAAACACAGGGAAGATGAAAAGTGAGTTGGGCTCTTTGGCTGTCTGCTTTACTTTTGTTACTTTTACTATCAAACAAAAGTGAGAAATGTCCCAAAGTGATTTTTAATTACATATTTGTAATAAACCTTGGGTAATAAAAAATAGTACTCAATTTCAAGATTACAGACTGAAATACATAAAATAAATCTATTACGTCTGATGGTTACAAAAGTGTGATAATGAGGCCAAGATCACAAGTTTGAACCCCATTGGGACCAGTTACCTTTTGCAGAAAAATGTCTATTCTATTGCTACAAACCATACCCCAAACTATAGTTAGTCATCTAAAAATGTGTGCTACTGGCATATGAGGAATATGGAAAATCAAAGTTGAGCTCAGTACCACCACTAGAAAAACAATTTCAAGTGCATTCTGTCAAAGTAACTGAATAATAATCTCCATATACAAATGTTAGCAAATGTCTAAAGAAAACTATCCAATTGTTAGAAACCAAAATAATAAAATGATAATGATATTGTCATAGAATATCAAATTATATGAGGGGAGACAAACAGTAAAGACAGTACACTCCCAAAGAGTTAAACTGTAAAGACTTTGATAATACTCGTTTTGCAAATTTATACAGATTATTGCAAGGGGATCCATCTTTTTCTTGATAAGGAGTCAGAGCCATGTTGACTTCCCTAAAGTCTTATGAGTGACAAATGGAAAGAAGAATTGCCATAAGTCGTATTTTTCTCTCTGGTAATGATTCCATAGCAAGGGGACAAAGCAGGGACAATCAGTTTTAAGACTAAAAGGATGACACTTTGAAATACACTGGCAGGTTGTGACGTTAAGACTGTTGGGCGGAATGAGATCTTTAATATTAAGTTAGTATTAGATTTCCAAAAGACCATGTCTCAAATTTACCTTTGCTCTTATAATCTGACCTTCTTAGCAAGTCTTGAAATTCCAGATTTCATAATTTGATTTTCCTGAAGTTCATTTACATTGTTTGTATTTCTTTTCCCTGATACTAATTTTATTCCTTTTTTTTTAAAGCATGTGCACATATCCCCCCCCCAAGATTAATTTATTTATTTGGGGGGGAGGGGCAGAGAGAGAGGGAGAGAATCTCAAGCATAACACAGGGCTCAATCCCACAACTCTGAGATCATACCTGAACCAAAATCAAGAGTTGGATGCTTAACTGACCAAGCCACACAGGCACCCCTAGTTTTATTTCTAAAAATTCTATTTGTTTCTCTTTCAAATCTACCTGCTTTTTTAAAGTAATATTTTACTCATTTAATAAATTCTTAGTCCCATTCCATATTTTAAACAGAATAATTTAAAATTTCTTTCCGGGCTGCCCTAATTACTTCTGGTTTCTTGGGTAAAACTCTGCCTCCCACCATGAATCATCAGCTAGCAGTCTCTCACAACAGTTGGTTCCTGTGTATGTGCTGTGCTGTTTGGAGCGTATGGTCATTTGGCAGCAGCACTCAAGTTTGAAGGGAGTCTGTGGTGCCCTGTGTTTGGAAATGTATCTATGGGGTAGTTCTATGCTTGTTCTTCCAGGGAAAGATGTATGAAGGGTCGTGGGCTCTGGATCATTTTAATGCTTAGTGTTTCTGCACTAGGTTATTGGTAATGCAGATTAAAGCCCCCTACCTCTTATATTGCCATCCTAGTCTCTAATTCCTGACAGTACAGTTTCTTCCTTGTCCAGAAGGGGTGGGAATGGGAGGTTTTGTAGTATCTGATCATGGGAAGGACTGCTTTTTCTAGGCTTTATGAGTGAGCCTCATTCCAGCACCTGCAGTCTGGGGCCTATGCCTTAACTCATTCCTACGCCCGCCAAGGCCTCTAGGCCATATACAAACTGGGTTTTTTTCCCCCTGAGGGCCATACTCTATTGATTTCACTCTCTACTCTCACTGAGTTTCCTCTTTGTTTTTGACATCTAGAAAATCCCTTATTCGCTTTCAAGTCCTTCTGTGTGTTCTAAAAATAACACACCATCATCAAGACCCTCCTTTTCTGGTTATCTTCTCTGGTGTTTCTGTATTTTAGAACAAGAATGGAGCTTCCTGTACTGGCTCAGTCCACCATCCTAACTGAAAGCTCTCCATACTGGAGTTAAATCTCCCATTCTATTGTGTTCTAATACAACAGCTTTCAATTTTTTTTTTAAGATTTTATTTATTTATTCGACAGAGATAGAGACAGCCAGCGAGAGAGGGAACACAAGCAGGGGGAGTGGGAGAGGAAGAAGCAGGCTCATAGCGGAGGAGCCTGATGTGGGGCTCGATCCCATAACGCCGGGATCACGCCCTGAGCCGAAGGCAGACGCTTAACGACTGAGCCACCCAGGCGCCCCCAAACTTTTTTTGAACATTACCCAATGGAAGAAATAGATTTTATATTTGATTCAAACATGTGGTGCACAGACAGCTTATTTTTATACACATATCCAAACTGACCCAGGTTTCACAAAACAATACTTACCTTTATAGTGGGAAATAGGACAATCCCAATTGTGCTATTTGATATTCTACATAAAACTAAATTCTTGCAACTTAAAATAAACCCCTGAGATAATTTTCTCTAATATATTTTAAGGGGCACCTGTGGTTCAGTCGGAAGGCGTGCAACTCTTGATCTTGGGGGTCATGAGTTGGAGCCCCACGTGGGGTATGGTGATTACTTAAATAAACACAACTTCAAAAAAAAAAAAAACGCTTCATACTTTAATAAGAACTTTAACTCTTCTGTACACTTCATGTCCATCTAGCCATGCAACTACCTCTTAGCTACTAAATTCTGATTATATTTTCTAAAAATCCTTAAAGATGGCTCAACCCAGCACTAAAGCCAAGTTATATTACCACTTATAGTATCTTTGCTGAACATTAAAACTCTCTCAAATCTGTTCATTCTAGTTTGTAATATCAAACTGTATTTCAAATCTTTAAAACTGTTATGTTTTAAAGATATGATAATATTAGATTCTTATATACAACCTACATAATTTTCTGTGTGAATCTAGGTCTTAACTTTTCAAAAAATCAGCAGTCACATCTTGCTTCTGAATGAATATAACTGCTGGCAAGAACCATATGTCAATATTCAGAAAATGATGCAACTTCACAAAGGAGGATCTAGGGCTGGTTCGTTAGTGATTTAACATCATTCAGTCAACGGTATTAAGGACTTGACCTTTACTAAGTTAGTTCTTCTCATGTTGTTCATGGTATGGAGGTACCATAAATACAGGGGGCACTGAAAAATGCTGAGGTCATTTCTAATCTCTTCCCTTGCAGGTTTACTCTCGTTTCTATTAGAATTCCCCAGAGTCCCAAAGAATGACTTTAAGATATCACACTTCTTTTTTCCATTTTCCAAACATTATCACTGCAAATTAAAGCAATTTACAGTGTTCTAAAAGAAAAGAAAAAGAAATAAGGTTATGGAAGATAAGATTATCCTCTTATGGATGACAAACATAAATCCAGTTCTTTCACAAATGACAATAAATAACACTGGAATTATTAATACTAAAAATTAATATACAAACAATGTACAAACTGAAATATACCCTATAAACAATATTCATTCAAGGCCAAAAAATGAGCTCTAGAAAATCCAAAATTCCCAACTCTTCAGAATTCTTTGAATAAAGTTATTAGAATGGAGATATTAAGGAAGTTAGTGACGGTGGGTGGGGGGAGGCGGAAGGAAGAAGAATTACCCAAAAAAAAGTAAACTCTAGTCTAATTGATTAGTGTCTAAATAACTAATCCTTATTCCAAAAGAAATCCCCATCTCTTTGATGTACATAAACAGACTTCAAATTTCCCTGTTCTCGTCTGATTTCATGGAACTGTACAGGATAATGAATATAACTTTGTTCCTCAAAGTGTGCTCACACCATTCAGCTGTCTATTGGAAATGCAGAACCTCAGAATCTGCATTTTAACAAGATCCCCAGGCATTTCACAGGCATGTCAAACTTGCAGAAGCACTGAACTAAAGCCTTTGAAAATGACGGCACATTAACTGAAAGGATGAAAATGTCTGAGATAACTCTGCAGACCGACTGGTAACTGAGCACATGTTGACCATCTATCCACTGATATGAGGGGAGTGAGAATAACAAAAAAGTTCCTGTTTACGTCTTCTAAGTTTGAAAGCAGAGGAGAAAAAAGTCACTAGAATTTCAGGAAGTATAAGGAAAATGTTTGCTGTGAATCTCCCGCAACATCTAACAAGTTTCAGATTCACAGTAAAAATAATTAATTTAGACAGAATTACTATATGGTCAATAGTTTCTTATTTTATAAGACATAATTACACCTCTGTTATATCTAATAAGCTTCAATACCTGGAAAAACATCTGTAGTAAGTTAGCTTTGGAGTCTAGATTCATATTATAAGAAGTGACTCCTACAGAGAGAACTTTGTGAAATTTAAATTGTTATCAAGTAAATGGGGTATTTTGCCCCAATTTCAAGTATTATGCCACAATTTATTCCCTATAAGGACCTCACAGAACCACTGCCTGAAAAACTCCATTTATTTTGCAGTCACTACAATAAAATGGCATTTGTATACATCCAACTATGTGTGTGTCTGTGTGTGTGTGCATGTGTGTGTATAAAAGGAAGTGAAACCTAGAGAAATGGGCATTCCTTTTGCAGCAAATAAATGAAAATCGGGTTTCAGACTCTATTTCAGAGATTAACAAGATTTCTGACCCTAGGAGTAACTGGAAGGTTATGAGGAAACTGAAACGATAGGTGTTATGACAAGGAGACAACCTTAAAGCAAATTAGAACAATTGGGATATACTTATCCTAACACTTTCAGCTCACTGTGACTCTGGGATTTCTTAAACTCTTAATGTGCTTAAAAAAGGATCATATATGCAATTAATTTCTATGTGATGAGCACATAACAACTGTATGGGAATATTTTCTATGTTCAGCAAAAATGCTCTGTTTAAAAAAAAAATCTTTCAATGAATAACAGGAGGGAACAGCAGGATGAATCCTAATTAGTCTGAGTAAATCATAGTAATCCCATTCTCTAGCTGGCAACTGGTTAGAGAATGGACATGTGAACCAGTTTTGGCCAACGGGGCATGAGGGGAAGCCTCCTAGGGGCTTTAGAAAAAGATTCTGAATGGGTCCTTTGGCTCTCAAACAGAGAAAAGAAAGGAGTCTCTACTGGACACTATGTCTGGATATTACCCCTGGAAATCTAGCAGCCATTTTGTGACCAAAAGAATGGAAGTGCGGAAAGATGAGAAAAACCCTTCTTGATAATATCACAATCTTGAATTAAACAGGAACATTGAGGGGCGCCTGGGTGGCTCAGTCAGTTAAGCATATGACTCAGGTCATGATCTCCGGGTTGTGAGATTGAGCCCCGCATCAGGCTCTGCGCTCCGAGGGGAGTCCGCTTAAGATTCTTTCCCACTCCCTGCCTCTGCCCTTCCCCTCCAGCACTCTCTCTCTAGTAAGAAAATAAATAAATAAATAAATAAAATCTTAAAAACAAAAAAACAAAAACCAGGAACACTGAATTAAACAACCCTAGAGACTACTACCTTGGGTCTTATTATTATGTATTAGGATGGTCTTTGTTATTTATAGATGAAGGCATCCTGATCCTGATAATGACTGCATTTTGGGGTTATCTTCATTTAACTATATGAATGCAGCTCCTCTTAACTGGTCAAACTCCAATTTATTATTTAAGAAACCAGCTCCTGCAGAGCTTTCCCTGAGCTTCCACATGGACAGATGCTATTACCACACTCCACCCTGTATTATAAATTGACTATTTTATTTTAAAGATTTTATTTATTTATTTGACAGAGAGAGAGACAGCCAGTGAGAGAGGGAACACAAGCAAGGGGAGTGGGAGAGGAAGAAGCAGACTCCCAGCGGAGGAGCCTGATGTGGGGCTCGATCCCAGAACGCCAGGATCACGCCCTGAGTCGAAGGCAGACTCTTAACGCCTGAGCCACCCAGGCGCCCCATAAATTGACTATTTTTCTTATCTCCTCCCAATATAATAAAAACTTCTTGAGATCAGGGACTTGTCTTTCTTTGTTCCCGATATATCCACAGAACTCTCCTAGCATAGCACTGACACAGATGCTCAAACATTTTCTGAATGGATGATAAGATGGAAAGAGCTTTAGGCTAATAACTGGCTAAGTGACTGTGGGCAGCTACTTAAGGTCTCTTAGCTTTAACTGACTCATCTGCAAACTGATGGTTTTCCACATGTTCTGGGTTCCCTAACAGAGCTCTCAGGGTGCTAAGAGAGGAAAGGGTGGAAAGAGATGAAGGAACATGGAAGTTGAGGACCCTTCACTTTTGTATTTCAACCACAGCTGCATCACTCTTATATGCTGAATTTCCACATCAGATTTCATCAGAAGAAAGTTCTGTTGTTTTTAACAACTCTAAAGTTCAAGGAGTAGATGATCCTTTTCAGATGGCAAACTACCATTTTATGGCATATGCCAGAAACTGAACAAGAGATACAATCTTTCTACTTAAATGCTACAGTTCACCATTTAAAAAAAAAAAAAAAAGATTTTATTTATGGGGTGCCTGGGTGGCTCAGTCAGTTAAGCGTCTGCCTTTGGCTCAGGTCATGATCCCAAGGTCCTGGGATCGAGCCCTGCGTTGGGCTACCTGCTCAGTGGAGAGCCTGCTTCTCCCTCTGCTGCTCTCCCTGTTGTGTTGTCTCTCTCTCTCTCTCTCTAATAGACAAATTAATTAAATCTTTAAAAAAAGAGATTTTACTTGTTTATTTGAAGGGGGTGGGGGGGAGAGAGAGCGCACGTGTGTGTGGAGGGGAGAGCAGAGGGGGAGGGGAGAGCAGAGGGAGAGGGACAAGTAGACTCTGCTGAGAGAGGAGCCCGACACAGGACTCGATCCCACAATCTGGAGATCATGACCTGAGTGGAAATCAAGAGTCACAGGCTAAACCAACTGAGCCACCCAGGTGCCCCCTACAGTTCACCATCTTTAAAAGAGAAACAAAAAACTCTTCCTATTTTCTGGTATTCTCTATTCCTTCACATAGACTTTTCATAGCACTTATGTTCTTAATGTTTATGGTCTTCCACCTAGCACTGGTGAATCCACTTACCTAGTTATTAGGGCAAGGAACTTTTAAAATATTTTGTTCACTGCAGTATTCCCAGCACCACTTATACTAGTGCCTGGCGTAAGCGGATGCTCATTAGATGCTGGGTGGATCAATGAATAGGAATGAATTAAGTTGAAAGTTAATTTACAGATTAGGTAAATGAACATTCAGAAGTACATACGATTTTTTCAGTCAACCTTTAGAAATTAGTAAACCATAGTTGACTTGGCCATTGGAAGTATGCATGCTTATTAGTTAAAGTGGCAAAGTGAAAAATCATACCAACAGAGCATGGGGGAAGCATACCTAGTTCAGGTAAGGCTATACAAAATTCACAATATAGTGGAGTTATTTTCATTCCCATGTTAAACCTGTGGCCTCAACCACTATAATTCAAGTCTAAACCATCAAGGTTTATTGTGAACGTACCAAAAGCACCTCAAAATTTAAGATGTTCCCCAACTCTCATGCTTCTTACTCCTTCAAGGCTACTAAGTTACAACTTGTGTTCATACTGAGTGGTCTCAAGGAGGGTACATTTTTGATACTACAGAGCAATTTTCTCAAAATACAGTTTCTGGACCACCTGTGAATCCAGGACTCTACAAGAAAACCTAGATTTGTGATCTCTGCAAATGGGATTTGCACCTAACCCTTACAACACTTTGCACTGTTTTGATAGCCACTGTTCTTGAATCTCTTTCTCTCTCTCTCTTTTTTTTTTTGGCATCTCTACATTCTAGATGTAAACATTACACATAGAAATATCCTGTGATTATAGTTGTCATGACGTATGAAACCAGTATCTGTAGCTTGAGACTGTGAAACAGCTGCAAAAAACTTCCTATTTTATGATCCTATAGATATGAGATTACTTCTGGCTATTGGGCTCTGAGATAAAGTATCTTTCATTCCACCTTTGTACAAAGAAGACATCAGGTTGATGCAATCTATAATCAAAACATACATTATAGGGAGAGTCACAAGACTTAACTATCACAAATATAATTTTTTAAGAATGTAGATGGTATCAGAAATGAGACTTCCATATCTAGACTACTTATGAAGAGAAGAAAGTCAAACAAAACCTTTACTATCTTGGGAAAGATGGAGGAGAAGACGCTTGGAATAAGACTGGGTATATAGATGGGGGTGGGAGGAAGAGAGAGCATGAACTGCAAAACGTATGTCATAGTGGTAGTGTGCCAAAGAAACACAGTACTATTAACATGATGAAAACTTTAGTATCACGTCTTTTTTGATATTGGCCTAAAATTTATAATGGGCTTGTAAATGATAAAAACTAACCTGAGATAGGAACATATTTAACAAAAGAAGTATACTTGTACAAGAAAATTACAAAGCATCATTGACAGAAATTAAAGGCTGAATTAAGTGGAAAGACATTCATACTCATGGACTGAAAGACTGAATGTTGTTAAGATGCCAATATTCTTGGGGTGCCTGAGTGGCTCAGTCGGTTAAGCATCTGCCTTTGGCTCAGGTCATGATCTCGGGGTCCTGGGATCGAGCCCCAGATCGGGCTCCCTGCTCAGAGCAGGGTGTCTGCTTCTCTCTCTGCCCTCTGCCCCTCCCCCCTGGTTGTCCTTGCTCGCTTTCTCTCTCAAATAAATAAATCTTAAAAAAAAAAAAAAAAAAAGATGGGGGCGCCTGGGTGGCACAGTTGTTAAGCGTCTGCCTTCGGCTCAGGGTGTGATCCCGGTGCTCTGGGATCAAGCCCCACATCAGGCTCCTCCACTAGGAGCCTGCTTCTTCCTCTCCCACTCCCCCTACTTGTGTTCCCTCTCTTGCTGGCTGTCTCTCTCTGTCAAATAAATAAATAAAATCTTAAAAAAAAAAAAAGATGGCAAATAGTCTTCGAACTGATTCACAGATGCATTCTATGAAAATTCCAGCTGCCTTTTGTGTAGAAAGTGACAAGCTCATCCTAAAATTCATATGAAAAATGAAAGCCAAAACAGAACAGCCAAAATAATATTGAAAAAAACCTCCAAAATTGAAGTATTCACTATTCCCTATTTCAGAACTTACTATAAAACTATGTGTCAAGTAATCAAGACCATGTGGCATTGGCATAAGGCTAGACATAGAGACCAGTGCAATAGAATTGAGAGTTCGGAAATTAGCCCCTACACCTACAATCAATCGATTAAAAAATTTTAATTGTGGCAAAAAACCCATAAAATTTACCATCTTAACCATTTTTAAATGTATAGTTCAGTAATGTTAACTATATTCACACTAGTGTGTAATGATCTCCAGAACTTTTTCATTTTGCAAACTGAAATTTATACCCACTGAACAAAACCTATTTCTCCCCCAAATCCAGTCCCTTGCAACCATCATTCTCCTTTCTGTTTCTGTGATTTGACTACTTTAGACAATTCTTGGAGGTAAAACCACATAGTTTTTGTCTTATGTGACTGGCTTATTTCACTTAGTATAATGTGCTCAGTATTTATCCATGTTGCAGCATATGTCGAAATGTTTATTTAAGTCCTTTGCCCTTTTTAAATTGGGTTGAGGGTTTTGATATTGAGTTTTTTAGAGTCAACTAACTTTTTTCCCAAGATATATTTATTTTAGAGAGAGAGAGTGTGTGTGTAAGTGGGGGGAGGGGCAGGAGAGAATCTTTAAGCAGACTCCCCGCTGAAATGCAGGGCTCAATCCCACAACCCATGAGATCATGACCTGAGTCAAAACCAAGAGCCAGATGCTCAACCGACTGAGTCACCCAGGCGCTCCTAGTCAATTATATGTTTGACAAGAGTATCAAGACAATTCAGTGGTTTTCCTTCTTTTTAAATGTTTAATAATATTTCCATTTTATGTATATGCCACATTTTGTTTATCCATTAATTTACTGATGAACATCTGGGTTGTTTCTACCTCTTGACTATGATGAACAATGAGGCAATGAACATGGATACGTAAATATCTCTTCAAAATCCTGCTTTCAATTCTTTGGGATATATAGCAAGAAGTGGGACTGCTGGATTATACAGTAATTTTATTTTTAATTTTTAAAGGAATCTCCATACTGGTTCTCATTCCCACTAACATTGCACCAAGGTTATAATTTCTGCACATCCTTACCAACATCCAGCAGAGCTGGGAGCCCGATGCAGGGCTAGATCCCAGGACCCTGGGATCACGCCCTGAGTCGAAGGCAGATGCTTAATGACTGAGCCACCCAGGTGCCCCCTCATTGTAGTTTTGATTTGCATTTCTTTAATGATTAGTGATACTGGCATCTTTTCATGTGCTTATTGGCTATTTATATATCTTCTCTGAGAAATGTTCATTCAAATCCTTTGTTCATTTTTAACTGGGTTATTTGTTTTTTTGTTGTTGCTGACTTTGTGTTATAGTCAATTGATTTTTTTAAAGAAAAGATTTTATTTATTTATTTGACATAGAGATAGCGAGAGAGGGAACACAAACAGGGAGTGGGAAAGGGAGAAGCAGGCTTCCCACTGAGCAGGGAGCCCAATGCGGGGCTCAATCCCAGGACCTGAGCCAAAGGCAGATGCTTAATGACTGAGCCACCCAGGATGCCCTATAGTCAACTGATTTTTGACAAGTGACAAAACGAGTCACTTTCCCCCCATGGGGAAAGAACAATCTACAAATGGTGCTTAGGCAAGTGGACATCCACAAACAAAAATAAAAATGAACCAAAGACCTAAATGTAAGAGTCGGAACTATAAAACTCTTAGAAGAAAACATGTGGAAATCTCCATGACCTTGGATTAGGCAATAGTTTCTGAGATAGGACATGTAAGGCACAGACAACCAAACAAAAAATAAATTAGACTTTATCAGAATTAAAAGTTTTGGACACCAATAGACACTATCAAGAAAGTGAAATAACAATCCATAAAATAGAAAAAAATATTAGAACTCATTTATCTGATAAGGCCTAGTAGCCAGAATATATATTTTTAAAACTCAGTAATAATTATCACTTACAACTAACTCAGTAATAAAAGGACAGAAATCCAATTTAAAATGGGCAAAGGATTTGAACAGACATTTCTCCCAGAAAGATACACAAATGGCCAACAAGCGTATGAAAAGATGCTCAATATCACTAATTATTGAGAAATGCAAATCAAAATGGAAATGTGATACCATTCCACAACCACTACAACGGTTATAATTTAAAAGATGGACAACAGGGTTGCCTGGCCTGCTCAGTCAGAAAAGCATGTGACTCTTGATCTCCGGGGCGTGAGTTGAGCCCACATGGGGTGCAGAGATTACTTAAATAAGAACTTAAAAAAAAAGGTTAAGAAAAATGAGCAATAGTAAGTTGTATATCCATATAATGAAATGTAAGTCAGACATAAAAAGAAATGGAGTACTGATATATGCTACAACATGGATGAATCTTAAAACATACTGAGTAAAAGCCACCATACGCAAAGGGCCACATATTCTATAATTCAATTTATTTGAAATATCCTCAATGGACAAATCCAGATAGACAAAATAGATTAGTGGTTGCCAGGGGTTAGGTAGAGAAGGCAAGGCGAAATGACTATTAATAGGCTCAGGGTTTCTTTTTGGAGTGATGAAATGTTCTGGAATTAGTGGTGATGGTGGCACAACATTGTAAATATACCAAAACCCACTGAATTGTGTATTTTAAAAGGGAGAATTTTGTGTATGCTAATTATCTAAAAAATTTTTTTTAAAAAGCTAAACTGAGATTTTAAAAATGAAAAATAAAAGTGCTAATATTCTGCACATTGTGACACTATAATGTTTGACCTTCCTGCAGAGAGATCAGAGATCAATACAAAAAGCAGAAATTCTGGAGTAAGGCAAATATCAACTCAAATTTCAGCTTACTTGCATATTAGCTATAAGATCCTGGAAAAGCCATTTAAGGTTCCTGAACCTCTGTTTAATCACCTATAACTATAATATAATATAATAATATAATAAATACAATAATAAATATATATATAAATAAATATAATAATATAATATAATATAATATAATATAATATAATATAATATAATAATAATAATAATAATAATATAAAACAAAACAAATAATAACTACTTATCCTCACAGGTTGATGTCAGTATTAAAGTGCTAGAACATTAGAGGCCTTTAAACTTTAGTTCCCAACCTTACTATCTCTTATCAGTGGGGGTCATTCTCAATAGTTACTGTAGAGTTAAAAATACTATTAGATTACCTGTGAATAAAGAATGAGCGTTCTTTTTAAAAACCAGGTATGTATTTCTAGGAAGAAATCTTGCCTCACCAGTCCTTTACAGAAAGGGAGATAACTGAAAGGGAAAGATTCAAGCACAATGATTGCAAAAATATATATTAGGTAACTATGTGTACTAATAAGCATTATGCTAGATGGGGTGCAACTTTGAAAAAGGAGGTAGAGGGGGTAAGGGAAAAAAAGGCAAACACATAAATACAAAAAAGCATAATAAGTGTTATGATAGGGGAAGTAATGTGACACAGCAAAAATGGGGAGGAGGTACACAACCTCAATAAAGGAAGATTTTGGCCTCATTAAAACTAGAAATTTCAGAAAAACAGAAACTAATACATTTAATTGTCTTTTCAATTATAACATTTTTTTCAGGTTAATTTAGTTGTAACGGGAGAAACAGAAAAGGAAAGGGGTTTTTATTCATGATAGAGCTGGAATTTTGTGGGGCCAATAAGAAAGTAAGAAACCCCCAAGGGAAAGATAAATATGGGTGTGTATGTCAGAATCCATTTGCACAGACCGCCTTTCCTAAATGGATCCTTCTCCTGAAGTTGTTCTTAATTCAGCCTCTGGAGGGTGCTTCCATAGTCTAACAAAAGAGGCCATCCCCTCATGATCCTGTTTATCTAAATCCTCTGTTTACCATGTGGGATGCATGTAAATTTCATAAAGGAACAGACACAGAAGGATACAAAACCAAGGCAAATAGTCGATGTAAAAAAGGGAAAGTCTCTGTTTCTGTATCTATGGAGAAAAGGGATTTCGGGGCCAAGGAGAAACAAGAAGCACTACGGAAGATCTCTTATGCAAACTTCAATCGCGGCAAGTAAGTTCTTATTAACATGTATTTTCAGAGGTGCTAAATAGAACCATGTTAAATGAGAAAGAAGTGACTTCTCTATCAGTAGTATGCCAACTGGCTTAATAGAATATTTTTACCCAAAAAAAGGAGAATCACATCTACCAAAATTTGTAGTTGGTTTCATAGCTTGTACTTTGTTCTAATAAGTAAAAATAAGCCGGAGTCCATTATTTTACTGACAAGATATTGTGTGTAAAATGAATTTTTGTAAATAAAATAAGTTAATTTATTTCAATGAAAGGAATCTCATAATTAAAGCACTGTCATAATTAAAGTACTGCTAAGGGAGGCAGTACAGCATATGGTTACAGAGCACTGGGGCCAGACAGGAGGAATCCCTGGCCATGTCATGGAACCTCTCTAAAGTCTGTTTTCTCACCTAGAAATGGAGATAGTAATAGCATCTACTTCAGAAGGCTGGTGTGAAGATTAAATGAGAAAGTGCACGTAAAATGCTCAACATGGTATCTGACACAAGTTAAGTGCTCAACATATATTCGTTATTATTATTTAGAAAGTTAAAAATGACAACTTGTGGGGGCGCCTGGGTGGCTCGCTCAGTTAATCATCTGCCTTCAGCTCAGGTCATGATCCCAGGGTCCTGGGATGGAGACCCGCATCACATCAGGCTCCCCGCTCAGTGGGGAACCTACTTCTCCCTCTCCCTCTGCTGCTCCACCTGCTTGTGCTCTCTCTCTCTTTCTCTTTCTCTCTCTAACAAACAAACAAACATATATATAAAATCTTTTTAAAAAATGACAACTCGTGTCTTTTTAAAATACCTCAATGTTCAGATCACAATTTCTCAAAACAGAACTGTGTTGGATTTATCTATGTCTGGCTATTTTCTTTTTTTTTTTTTATAATAATTTTTTATTATGTTATATTAGTCACCATACAGTACATCCCTAGTTTTTGATGTAAAGTTCCATGATTCATTACTTGCGTATAACACCCAGTGCACCATGCAATACATGCCCTCCTTAATACCCATCACCAGCCTATCCCATTGCCCCACCCCCCTCCCCTCTGAAGCCCTCAGTTTGTTTCCCAGAGTCCAGAGTCTCTCATAGTCTGGCTATTTTCTGATAAGGCAGGTCTAAGGGCTAACCACATCAAAATTTATTTAAGGTATTTCTTTTCTTTCTTTTCCTCCTTATATTGTCCTGTCTGCTTATAAAAAATGGCAAGTTTGCTACTCATTAAAATCATTGCTGAGTGATTCTCCTCCAGTTTCTAAGAAGGGGCAAAAAATTATTTAGGGCTACCAATATCACACAAGAAACAGATTGAAGGTAAAGCAGTAGGAAGCATATTTGACCCTGCTACAATTTCTGAACCAGTATTACTCAGACTTGTCACTCCCTGTTCCCTGGCCATTTTGGGAGAGACAAATTGATTAAACATTTAGTCCTTTACTCCTGTTCCCACTTCAAAAGTTTCTCTTTACCACAGCAACACACTGCCCGCTACATATATCTACTGTTTTAAATAAATTCCCTTCAAAGAAATTGCCAAAAGTAATTTATTAATGACATATTACAATAAAATACACATTCTTGAGTGTTTTCTCTTACTTTAAGATTTCTGCTCTTAGAATACATCAAAATAATAATTATAAATGAGAATCGAAATGCTATGCAATTGACTTAAGCCCACTTTTCATTTTGTTTCCAGGGGAGATAAATCTTTTCTCTAATAGTCTAGCAGTCATTAAAAATACCCTATCTTTAGGGGCGCCTGGGTGGCTCAGTTGGTTGGGTGTCCGGCTCTTGATTTCAGCTCAGGTCATGATCTCAGGGTCATGGGATCATGCACTGTGTCATCGGGCTCTGTGCTCGGTGGGGAGTCTGCTTGAGACTTTCCCTCTCCCTCTGTCTCTGCCCCTTCCCCCACTTGCACACACTCTCCCTCTCAAATAAATAAGTCTTAAAAAAAAATCCTATCTTTATACTGTAGTCAAAAGAATAAAAATAATATATCACTTCTTGTCTATCAAATTAGTAAAGATTAAAACAACAGTAACACTCAGTGTTGGCTGAGGCTAAGGAAATGTACTTTCTTGAACGGCTGCAAGGATGTCCACTGTACCTTATTAATTTTAAGTTTTTTAAAAAAGAGGTCAAATAAACTCAATAGAAAACACAAGTGATCTGGATAAAATATAGTACATTGATATAATAGCATGGTATATGATAATTATAAGCATTATAAAATAGGTAGAAAAACATTCATGGCTCATTAAGACTATCCACTCACACAAGTATTTATCAAATACTGACTTATGTGCTAGCAAAATAGTGGGTTGGTAGTAATAAAGAAGGCAGACATTGTCCTTGTCTTCACAGAGTTTAACAAGTCAGCCTTACCAGGTTGATCTAAGTATTTTTTACATATACTGATACACACCTGATAGGAAACAAGGAAGCACTGATGGTCTTTTTTAATTTATTTTTTATTCGGGTATAATTAACAAAGAATAAAATGCACAGATCTTAAATGTTCAGTTTGATGAATTTTGAAAACTTTATATCCGCATGTAACCATCATCTCGACAAAGATAAAGAGGTTTTTATTTCTCCAGAAAAGTTCCCTTAATAATCCTTTCCAGTCAATCCCACTCCTGCCTCACCATGTCACTCTGTGTTATTTTATTGGTGAGGTGTATGACTCCCACAGTACAAATACGTCACAATTTAATTATCCATTCTCCTACTGACAGACATGTAAGTTGCTTCCAGTTTTAGGCTATTACCAAAAAGGCTGCTATTATTTTGTGTAACAAAAACATTTGTAACATATGAGCATATATTTTCATTTCTTTTAGGTAAATGCTAGAGGTTGGAATTACAGGATCACAGGGTAGATGTATGCTTAACTTATGTGAAACTGCCAATTTTCCAAAGTGGTTGTACCATTTTATCTTCCCACCAGCAATACATGACAAATGTGTTCCACTTCTTTGTCCACATTTGGTGGTAGTTTTTTAAATTGCCTTTCCCTGATGACTTAAAGATGCTAAGTACCTACTTTCATGTTTATTCTTGTATCTTCTTTTGTAAAGTGTATGTTTGAGCCTTTTGTCCATTTTTAAAATTGGGTAATTGGTCACAGCATTATTTATTTATAGAAATTTTAAGGGCATAAGTCCTTGGTCAGATATATGTGTAGTAAATATATTTCTTCTTTAGTCTATGGCTAGTCTATTCACTTTCTTAGCAATGTTTTTTGATGAAGAGAAGTTATTCATTATGATGAAGTCCAATTTTTTCTTTTACTGTTAGTGTTTTCTTTTTTTTTTTTTTTTAAGATTTTATTTATTTATTTGACACAGAGAGAGAGAGAGACAGCCAGCGAGAGGGGGAACATAGGCAGGTGGAGTGGGAGAGGAAGAAGCAGGCTCCCAGTGGAGCAGGGATCACGCCCTGAGCCGAAGACAGACACTTAACGACTGAGCCACCCAGGCACCCCTATTGTTAGTGTTTTCTGTATCTCATCTAAGAGATCTTTGGCTATCCCAAGTTGTGAAGATACTCTCCTATGTTTCTTTCTTTTTTTTTTTCTTTGTAAAGATTTTATTTATTTATTTGACACAGAGAGAAACAGCCAGCAAGAGAGGGAACACAGACAGGGAGAGTGGGAGAGGAAGAAGCAGGCTCCCAGCGGAGGAGCCTGATGTGGGGCTCGATCCCAGGACTCTGGGACCACCCCCTGAGCCGAAGGCAGACACCTAACAACTGAGCCACCCAGGAGCCCCAATACTCTCCTATGTTTCAATGAAGGATTATGGAATGAGAAAATGGCACAGTGATCTGCTTAAAGCAAATCAGAATGCTCTGCAGATGAAAAGAAGCTACAGTGTCAAGGCTGATAAACTAGGAGGCTGTCCCTAACTAAAAAATGAGGTGATGAGGTTTTAGTCCTGGTTGATGAGCAGTGTAACTGAAGAGAAAAGGATGAATAAGGGCCAGATTTAGAAGGAAAAAAAATGGAACCTATGATTAATTGAATATGGTATATGAAAGAAGATATGTTAAAATTATTTGAAGAACTTAAGATTCAGAGGGTGCTAGTATTACTAACCAAGAGGAAAGTTAAAAGTAGATTCCACTGTGGATGTATTACAGGAAAAAATTAGGAGTTTAGTTTTATATATATAAAGCTTAATAATGATAATGGAATAAGCCAAGTGGAGACTGCTTGTTGAGAGTCAATAATAATGAAACTTGAAAAGGGCTAAGAGGAGAAACTAAGGCTGCTGATTTGCAAATCATTAGCAGGGAGCAGCACTTCTCAACACAACAGCCACATACCAGCAGCATCAGCATCACCTGGGATCTTCTTGGACCTGACAGATCTCAGACCCCATCCCAGACCTACTGACTCAGAAACTCCCATAGTGGGGCCCGCAATCTGTGTTGCTGTGTGTGTGTGTGTGTGTGTGTGTGTGTGTGTGTGTGTGTGTTTAAAGACTTTATTTTTTTTGAGAGAGCGAGAGCAAGAAAGAGAGCACAAGCTGGGGGGGGTGGGGCAGAGGAAGAAGCAGATTCCCCGCTGAGCAGGAATCTGACTCCAGGACCCTGGGATCATGACCTGAGCCGAAGGCAGACGCTTAACCGACTGAGCTACCCAGGCGCCCCAGCAATCTGTGTTTTAATAAATCCTGCAGATGATTCTGCTGCACACTAAAGTTTGAGAACCACCTGCATATAAGTTAGAGTCAAAGGTAAAAGCACAGAGGGAAAGTGAAAAAGAGTCACTCAATTACTAATCCCTAGGGAAGAGAAGAGTCATGGCCAAGCACAGAGAAAATCAGTAAAGAGACTAGAAGTGAAAGGCTAATATACCTGTCACTCAAAACCCAAGCAGAAGAGAATGTCATCAAGTTTCTAAAGAAAATTTATTCTGGTAGGGTCAGAGACAAAAAGACAGAGACAAGTACATGCATACTTTCATTTATTATAGACCCCCCCCAACAACATGAGGGTCATATTGCATTGAAGAAAATATTATTCAGAATATATTTTCCATATTAGTTTTCCTTTAAATAAGAGAAATCTGCAAATGAAGTAATACAAAAATACTACTATAAAATTTCATTTATTTTTGTTTTATTCATTCATTCACTTATTATTTTAATTTAAATTCAATTAATTAACATATAATGCATTATTTGTTTCAGGGGTACAGATCTGTGATTCATCAGTCTTATATAATACCTAGTGTTCGTTACAACACATATCCTCCCCAATGTGGATCACCAGTCATCCCATCCCCACCCCCTCCCCTCTAGCAACCCTGTTTGTTTCCTAAGATTAAGAGTCTTTTACAGTCTGTCTCCCTCTCTAGTTTCTTCTTGTTTCATTTTTATTATTATTATTATTTTTAATAATAATATTTTATGCAGGGCTTGAACTCACGACCCTGACTGAGATCAAGACCTGAGCTGAGATCAAGAGTTAGACACTTAATGACTGAGCCACACAGGTGCCCCCAAACTGCATTTCTTTTAAAAGGAAAGGAGAAATTGGCAGGCATCTTACATGTGTAATTTCATTTAATACTTACATAGCTTTTTTAAGGAGGAAGAAGAGAAAAGGCTGTAGTGTAAAAGGAATGTGGGGCCAAAATAAGTTGTTCTAAAGACTAGAGACATAATAGCAAGCTAATATACTGAAAGGAAACATCTACGGGGGATGGGGGGAAACTGACGATACAGGAGAGAGAAAGAGGAGATGTAGATGAACGGAGATATATGTGCACAACTAAAAGGCTGTCTTTGGCTAGGTACGTAGACCAGGGGTCTACCGTACATTTTTGTAAGGCCTGCAAGTTCAGAACAGGTTTTACATTTTTTCAAACGATTTTATTTTTAAGTAATCTTTACACCTAACACTGAGATCAAGAGTCGCATGCTCTACCAATTGAGCCAGCCAGGCTCCCCAGTTTTTATATTTTAAAATGATTTCTCAAAAATGAAAAAAAAAAAAGAGAAGGAAGAATATTTTGTGACAGTGAAATTATATGAAATTCAAATTTCAGTGTCCATAAGTGAAGTTTTATCGACACTGGCATACCCATTTATTTACATACTGTCCAAGGCTGCCTTCACAGTCTAACAGCAAAGGTGAGTAGCTGCAAGAGACTGTGTGGTCCTCAAAACTGGAAATACTTACCATGTAACACATACCACAGAACATTGCTGCCCCTGGGATAGACAGTTCATCCACCTGTGCGCTACACCTGTGCGCTAAACCTTAGATGTATCTAACTAGAATGGAAGGACTTCTACTGATCTAGACATTTCTATCAATGAGGACTAAAAGTCAGTGTTGAAACATAAGGGATACATTCAACTGATTTCATCCAGCTAGCTATTCAATCGGTCCACAGTACTTACTGAGTTGAGGGCAAGCACTGGAGATACAAAATGCAGAAAATACAGACATGGTCCTTATTCTCCTGGAATTTAAATTCTCATGAGACAGAAAGACAAATAAGCAAGATTATATATCTTGTGATAAGTGCTCTGAAGTAAATACACACGATGCTGTGAACAAAAGGGAGTCTGGGAGATAACTCTAGACAGAGTAGTCAGGGAAGGTATTTCTGAGGAGGCCACAGGGGCCAACCATGGTGGGGGATAGGGATGTGGTGAATAAGGGGGGCTGACAATTAAATGTTCTTACATTTCTGCAGACATAGAAACATAAGAGGAAAGAGAAATTCATACACTGTGAGTAGCACACATGGAACACTTTCCCTGATGAATTTTCCAATGGTATTTTCACTACAAAGTATACACAGTGTAATTATATAATGGGTTCATATGGTTTGGGAACAAAATACAAATTAAAACACACACACACACACACACACACACACACACACACACACACAACACCGTATAATTACTTAATTACCCGTGAGATAGGAATGGTTCCAGAAAACCATTTCCGCTTATCAGGTATATACAGTAACAGTCTTTTTTTTTTTTTTTTTTTAAATGGGGGAGAAACATTCCATACAATGTAAGTTTTACAGGATACTGGCAAATGCAAACAAGCCAAAGACAGCAAAAATGGTAGGCATTTCTTAATTGCTTAAAACAAAATTAAGCTTTTCCTACTTTTTTATTCTATGAATACATCACAACAAATAAATATCAAAAATGAGCATAAAAGGATAAACACTAATAGAAACCAGAGTGTTCTTCGGTTCTAATTCATACATAGCTAATGCAGCATAACATATCAGTTGAAGCTTGACAAATGACAAGCTACGAACTTTGGGAAAGAGCTGGTGTCATTTGATTCTTAATTCTCAATTTCTTACTTAGGATATACCAAAACAACTGTTTAAGACACAACCTGTCCATTCTCTGGGTTGGCTATGCAGTTTGTTCCATGTTAAAATAATTCTTTCATTATCTTGTTTTTCAGACATAAATAACTTCCTACTCAAAATTTAAACAGACTGAAGTAGTACAAAATAAAACATTTGGTAATCTTTCAGATATTTATAAAATTACACAATTCTAGTTTATTTCTCCTTATGAAAAAGAGAGAAAACATGGTTTTCAACCATTTAAAAAGCCAGACACAGGTCTATCGAAATGTACGGTACATTCAATGTAATGATTCATAGTGTCTCTAATAGAAAGATTCAGCAGTTCTCAATCGAGACCTTTATTCCTTCTCTGAATAAATGATGCCTGAAATTTTTATTCTTGTTCTAATGGAATTTCAATGGCCTTCACTGCAAATCTACTGGAAATTTTTGCATATTAAGTGGAAAAAATTAAATGATGTTAACCACATTTTAATGTGATTAAGGCTGACAGGGTCATTATTTCTGCTAATCACTCAGTTTAAAAAGCTCAAACAAAACTTTATAACAGACAAGGTTTTTAATTTTCTGTATATCTTGTTGAAATTAAAAAAAAAAACTGTAGAAGAAGGGAAAAAACCATACCACAGTCCTTGACAAAAACCAATGAGTAGTTCCTACAATTTGCAGATGGGTTTCATTATACTTAATCTGGTGATGTAAAAACAAAAATGCAAAACAATCTCATACTGCACATGCTCCTCTGGTTTCTTTCTTTTTAAACACAAAGAGGGTAAGGAAAATGTGCTTTGTAGAATTTTGAGTTCTGTGTTTCCTATTTGCTGCTAAATGGAAACAAATACAGTTTTTTCTTTAGATCTTACAGTAAACTAAAACCAGAATTAATGCAAAATACTGCCTCAAACAATTCTTCAATGTTCTACTTTTTAGATTAATCTATGCCATGCTACTATGAATATTTCAAATATATCAGTGTAAACTAAAAATCTTTACTGATACAAATCTCCAAAAAGAGTGGTACTAACTGCTATTAGAAGAATAACAGGAATTACAGTGACTAGCAGTGCTTATAGACAATTTGTCTTTTCTGTTTTCTGGTATGATATTTACTTTGTTCACTGGTTCTTCTACACCAGAAACTTTAAATTAATTACTTGAGCTCGCAGGTATATTTGATGTAATTTTGGTGCTCTACTTGGAAAAACTTATTTTTAAAAGTACAACATTAAAATATTTTCAAAGCAAAAATGAGCAGGGCCTTAGCCAAAAAGACTTAACAAACATCTTCTCTAATTTTCTGAGCATTTCAATATTCTCCATAAAGAAGAGCAATTAGGTACATAACCCATACGCTCATAAGAATGAAGCAAATACCTCACTACTCTTTTTGTTGGCTGTGAACTGCTTAACTAATACTGGTTGCTGAAAATCATCTTTATCTTTCAGCTACAAAAATGGTAATTTCTAAAAATGATTTGAGGACTGTAATTCATTTTGACATATAACATAATATGACTATTCCTAATCCAGTAGTTGGTCGTTTTTACAAAAACAAAATTAATTAGCTTTTAGAAAAATATGACAAGCAAATTATTTTTAAAAAGAAACACACACCTGAAGTTCAGGCAGTCTAATTCATATTGATTCACCCCAATCTAGTAAACTTAAACCAATTCAGTGACTACAAGCAAAACATTGCATACACAAAAAAGATTAAGTATTTTTTTGCATTGTAGTTTTCTAAAGCTGTATGAAACTATGATCACTGCAAATAATAGTCAAACTAACAATTATAAAACTTAAGCTACAGGTGCAGTACCTTTATCCAAAAAAACCCAGATCATTCTTTTCATGGTAAATTACTCAACTGCATGCAAATAGATAAATGAGTTTACCTCGCTGATCACAATCTCGGTAGCTAACAAAAGCAGAGCACCTGGCCAATAAACAAGTCCTTTGAAATTCAATTTCATACTAAAGTTTGAAAAATCGCTGTTTTGTTTTCACACTGAAAATCATAACCAAACTGTTTTTCAGCTAGAAGATCAGCCTTTTGTGAAGAGAAAGAGAGTAGGGTCTGTAGTAGATTATATAAATATCAAGAAGTTGGATATTAATGCTGCATTGTAGCCGTGGTCTTTGATGTCCACACAAAAAATTAATTTTGTTGAACTTCAAAAAAATTTTAGTGTGATGCTATGCACTGGTGCATCAACTAATAATCCTCCAGAATTTCTGTGCTCATCTAAAAAGAGTCCCTGCTGAATGTTCTAATGCATCTTATTGTGAATCTTCAGCAAATAAAACTTCATGTATGAGCTCATGATGTGCTTTGCTGCCAGAGAGTCACAGACTCTGTGGGAAGCTCTTTATCTTCCCAGCAGTCAGTTCTCTGAGAACATCAGTGCAGCTACTGTAGTTACCTGTAGATTACTTGTATTTTCTCACATCTGTGTCCAGCAATCTAAACCATGATGATAAAGGGTCATTAGGTTTTGAGTGAGGAAGGGGATGGACTAGACAATTTACTCTGATAAGCTCCTTGTTGGGAGCTCCAGTTTAGAATGTGAAATGTCGGATATGGACAGTTTTACACTGGAAGGAAAAAAGAATTTCACTCTTCTGCGCTGACAATTAAAAATGATGCAGTTTAATGTCTCACTATACTCTGTTGATTCACATTTTATGTGAGGGATTTATAATTAAAAGTATTTAAGAGAAATAATTTTCTGTTTGTAAAATGGACGTCTACGCTCTATTAGTCACAAAGAATTCAGGTACAATTACTAAGATAACTGCTGTTTGGAGCACAGCAAAGCAATTTCCCACAGTGGGACTTACAGTTCAATTTACCAGTTGGGCAAATATTTTGTGCTCTGTAGTGGCCTAGAGAGTTAAAAGCTATAGGTAACATTCGGGCAGTGTTATACCTGGAGAAAAGTTCCTTCAATCCAAATGGATGGCTTAGATTTCAAAGTAAAGAGAATACCCTAAAAACATTTCCCCAAATTAGTATTATATAATTTTGAAACTAACACAAAATACTGTTGTCACAGAAACTCTGACTGACCTCCTGTCATCCCTGAAACACAGCTCATAATTTAGAATTCAACCCTGTATTTTATTTTTGTATTTGTGTTGGATCATAAATCATTCTGATACTTAATCACATTTTCCTAGTAATCAGCTGATAGAATACGTTATATTCTTGATTAGATTATAGAATGGGAATACTAATTACTTAAATTTAAATGCCTTAGAATAATAGTGTCAGGTTACAGAAATATAAAAAGAAAAAAAATTTTTTGGTGTCCTTCAGTTATTATGTGGCATACCACATAAGTAGGATGACAGAAGTATTTTAGTTAAGGAAAAGAAACAGGGGCTTTAAAACTGTTCGCTAAATTTGCATCCATAATTTACCTCTTATTTGGGTATGCTTATTTTAGTACAATATTGTGTCCTCTACCCATCTTCCACCAAAAGGAAATTTTAAGAGGTTAACAGTGACTAGAACAAATAAAACACTGCCCTACCTCAAAGAACTATATTAAAATTATAAAAGTACGTGAATAAAATCATCCAATATTTTTAAATGAAACATCAAGTAGTGATTTGGTTGTTTTTGGAAAAAGTCTTAAAATGGTATTCATTTGGACCATTTAAAGGCTTACCAGTGCTGCTGGAGAAGAAAAATAAAAATATTTATTGTCAGAGTTGTTTGGTAGCACTAAATACAAGTAAGCTATATTTTCCAACAGGTTAAGGATAAACTAAGAATTTAAAAAACTCCTGTTCTTCCTTTCAAATACATGAATGGTCTAAAATCCATTTATGAAAGACCATAAAATGGGAGATATGTTACTATTACCAATGAAGAGTCATTTTTAAAAATAAAAAAGTATTGTAAAATATAACAT
The DNA here is from genome assembly GCF_024610735.1 of Ursus americanus. Lineage (NCBI taxonomy): Eukaryota > Metazoa > Chordata > Mammalia > Carnivora > Ursidae > Ursus > Ursus americanus. The sequence goes on from NC_142127.1 coordinate 51,576,666, forward strand.
TTGGTAACTAACATTAACACCTTAAGGCAATATGAGAACACAAATCCATAATAATTATTCATACACCAAGCCATTGTAAACCTAAATCATTTCTGAAGACCTGAATGTGTCAAGAACTTTGACAATTATGACTGGAGCCAGGAAACTGTAGCAGTGCAGAATTTCTTATGAATTTCTGCAGTTACTTTTTATAAATGCTGTCTTGGATGACAGCTTAATGTGTACCACATGCAATATTTATTCTTCTTCAGTGTCAGACTGTCTAGCCATCCAAGGGAATACAAAGAATGTCACTTATTAGGATAAAAGCACAAGGAAGGTAATCAAGGACATATGTAACATCAGCCAATCATGCCCTATTTCAACATCCTATTCCATTCATAACAGTTCAACAATTATTTGCTTACTGATAACTTGCTTTCAGGCTGTTTGTGTTCACCATAATGGTGGTTTGCATTTATTTTGCTCTTTAGAATTGGACACTTGCTGTGCCATGCATGTTTGTCAAAACTTTATATCTTCTGTCAGAAATGGCTTAGCATATCAAATAATTTCTATTTGTCAAGAACTACCAATACAACAATCAGTAGCCCTTGATGTCAATAGGGCACTGAAATAACTATAAAACAGCAAATGTATAACTATTAAATATTTCACAGAAAAAAATTCTTTAAGTGACACATAGTAAGAAAGTCATTATTATTAGCTAAGCCACACACACATACCTTCCCCTGCTTATGGTTAAGGATGCTTAATAGGCATTGCTTTTTTCTTTTGTTTCAGTTTTCCAAGATTACAAAGCTGACGGAATATCCCAATCTAATCTGGTAGTCTTTAAACTATATATCCAAAATGTCTAAGTAATACCAAGTCACATTAAAAACAATACTTGGCCACCCATACAAATTTCACTTAATAATAGATGTAAAACAATGTCCCATCATACACCATAGTTATGAAATGTGCAATTATAGAAACATAATTAATTATACTTAATCAGAAAACTAACCAGATATGACTTCAACAACGTATTCTAGTAACATTTAAAGGCTTTTAAAAGTACTCGTTTCCAGAGATCTAGACAACTAAGATGTTTACCTCTGAACATAAGAAAGGAAACAAAAGGTCAATATTCTCCATATTCCCTCTCTTGGTCTCTTTTTTTCCTCTTCAGTCTCTATCTCAGATTTGGCCTGAAGTAAAATTCTACCATGTGAGAGACATTCCACGCAAACTAATGCACACTAACTAAGCCACTTCAGTGGTTTTTTTCTGACTCTTACTTGGAGATTGTATAGATTAGTATGTGTGGAATGTCTCTCACATCATAGAATTTTACTTCAGGCCAAATCTCCCCACCCCACTGTACACATGTCTTGTAACGCAAACAGCATATGTCCTCCTTGTAAGGGACAAAGAGATAATGATATCTTTGGAGTTTTCCAGCACGACAGATAACATCCCAGTGACCAGGCAAACATTCTCCAAGACCCCTGACTTCAGGGAATGAATGACTTATGAAGGACCACCTAGACCCACTCCTTGTTCTGACCAGTTCCTGGTTGTCTAAGAGGACATATGCACCAGACCACAATCACCAGTAAAAACCCCAGACCCCTGGGGCGCCTGGGTGGCACAGTCATTAAGCATCTGCCTTCGGCTCAGGGCCTGATCCCAGGGTCCTGGGATCGAGCCCCACATCAGGCTTCTCCGCTGGAAGCCTGCTTCTTCCTCTCCCACTCCCCCTGCTTGTGTTCCCTCTCTTGCTGGCTGTCTCTCTCTGTCAAATGAATAAATAAATAAATCTAAAAAAACAAAAACAAAAACAAAAAACCCCCAGACCCCAAGCAAAGATGAGACTCATGCTTTTTTCCTTTCTGAGTCTCCTAGACACTGTCCATATCTCCATGTATTTATCTCCAATAAACTCTGTTTTCACTTCCAAAAAAAAAAAAAAAAAAAAAACAGAAATATTTTTCGTGGGTGTTTTTTAGGGGGGAGAGGCAGAGGGAGCGGGAGAGAGAGAATCTTAAGCAGGCTCCATGCCCAGTGTGGAGCCCAAGACAGGGCTCAATTCTACCACCCTGAGATCATTGACCAGAGCTGAAATCAAGAGTTGGACTCTTAACGGACAGAGCCGCCCAGGTGCCCCTGGATTTTTCTTAACTTAACATCTATAAACTGTGTTGTAGACCATCAATTTTCTTAGTTACATAGTTAAGTGTTATAGTGTACCTGCTGATAGGACTAGGGAAAATCCATTTGGATGGAGTTGGAAAGGTATAGAGGTAAGTCTTGATTAACAAAAAGAAAAACACAGCAAGATTTTCTAAATGCTGCTGTTCCACTTAAAAGTCTTGAGGAGAGGCGCCTGGGTAACTCCAATGGTTAAGCGTCTGCCTCCGGCTTTGGTCATGATCTCCAGGTCCTGGGATGGAGCCCCATGTCAGGCTCCCAGCTCAGCAGGGAATATGCTTCTCCCTTTCCCTCTGCCTCTCCCCTTGCTTGTGCTCTCTGTCTCTCAAATGGATAAATAAAATTAAAAAAAAAAAAAGTCTGGAGCATTCACAAAACAGTAAAATCTCACCAAACATGAAGTCTGGTTCTATGTCTAAACAAATTTTTAACTGGATCCTAAAAATTTGGGAGGAAGCGTGTTGAGGGAAGGAGAGAAGAAACAAAAGTACAGTGAAAAGAAGGAAAAATATAAGTGACCATATCCTTGCAAATTTTAGAAGATAGAACACTACAATATTATAAAAACCAAAAATATGTATATTTAGGAGAAATAAAACAAAATGGGAAATTGCTATCTTTTAAAAACAATTCAGGTATAATTAACATACAGTGTTATATTAGTTTCGGGTGTAAAATATAATGATTCAACAATTCTATACATTTCTCAGTGCTCATCAAGGTAAGTGTACTCTTAATTCACTTTCTCTATTTCACCCATCTTACCATCCACCTCCCCCTGGCAACCACCAGTTTATTCTCTGTATTTAAGTGGTTTTTTGTCTTTTTTTCTTTGTTCATTTGTTTCTTAAAATTCCACATATGAGTGAAATCACATTTGTCTTTTTCTGACTGACTTCTTTCACTTAGCACTATACCCTCTAGATCCACCCATGTTGTTGCAAAAGGCAAGATTTCATTCTTTTTATGGCCATGTAATATATATATATATATATATATATATATATATATATAGTGGTGTATATGTGTATATATAGATATACACGTACCACATCTTCTTTATCCATTCATCTAGAGATGGATATTTGGGGCTGCTTCCATGTCGTGGCTATGGCAAATAAATATGGGGCGCATATATCCTTTCAAGTTAGTGTTTTCGTTTTCCCTGGGTAAAGAGCTGGTAGTGGAATTACTGGACATTATTTTCCACAGGGGCTCTACCAATTTATATTCCCGCCAACAGTGCGTGAAGGTTCCTTTTTCACCACATCCTTGCCAACATTTGTTGTTTCTTGTCTTCTTGATTTTAGCCAATCTGACAAGTGTGAGGTGACATCTCATTGTGGTTTTGACTTGCGTTTCCCTGATCAGTGATGTTGAGCATCTTGCCATGTGTCTGCTGGCCATGGTCTTCTTTGGAAAAATGTCTATTCAGGTCCTCTGCCCATTTTTTAATTGGATTGTTAGGGTTGTGGTTCTCATTTTGGGGGGGGGGGTTTGTATTGAATTGTATAAGTTCTTTATATATCTTGGACATTAACCCCTTATCAGATATATCATTTGCAAATATATTCTCCCATTCAGTAGGCTGCCTTTTTGTTTTGTTGGTGGTTGCCTTTGCTGTGCAAAAGCTTTTTATTCTGGTGTAGACCCCAATAGCTTATTTTTCCTTTTATTTCCTTTGTTTGAGGAAACATATCTAGAAAAATGTTTATACACCCTATGTCAAAGAAATTACTGTCTGTTTTCTTCTAGAAGTTTTATGGTGTAAGAAAGTGGTCCAGTTTCATTCTTTTGCATGTAGCTGTTTTCCCAGAACCATCTGTTGAAGAGACTTTTACCCATTATATATTCTTGCCTCCTTTGTCATAGCTTGACCATTTTATTTATTTATTTATTTATTTATTTATTTATTTATCCTTTATTTCTAATCTTCTAGCTGTATGGGTTTCTGTGCAATTTTCACTAGAATGCAACTAACAAAAAACCCCTATGCAATTCTTGTTCCATGAAAGGCTTGCTCTAAATGCAATAAAATGTTTTATACTTTTTCTCATGAGCTCAAGATAAAAGATGTCTTTAAGATGTTTAACTAGGTTTCTCACTTTATACTTCTCTAAGTAAATAGGTAACTATTTGCCTTTCGACGTTGTTATGAGGATTAATCCAAATAAGAGAACATATTATGGGGGCACCTGGGTGGCTCAGTCAGTGAAACGTCTGCCTTCAGCTCAGGTCATGATCCTGGGATCCCCGGATCAAGCCCCACGTCAGGCTCCCTGCTTGGCGGGGAGTCTGCTTCTCCCTCTCCCTTTGCTCCTCCCCCCAGCTTGTGTGTGCATATGCTTTCACGCTCTCCGTCTTAAATAAATAAAATCTTAAAAAGAGAGGGAGAGAGAGAACATACTATATAAGTGCCCCAAAGTCCAGCATATAACACATGCTCAACAAATGGTAGTATTTTGCCCAAGACATATGTATATATGTTCTTTCCATTATGCTGCTATGCATGAATGTAGAATTTAAGCAGAATATTATACAAATTATCTATCTGTACTTCATCTATTAAAGATATGCACACATGCATACACATGTACAATTCCCACTTTCAAGAAGGTCTTAAAAAAATTCCAAGTTACTGAAAGCACAAGGAATAGAACAAATAACTATGCGGTTAAAAACACACACACATACAAAACAACCAAGTGGTAGAAGAAAGTACTTATCTTTTTTTTCTCTCTCTCTTTTTTTTTTAAAGATTTTATTTATTTATTTGACAGAGAGAGAGACAGCCAGCGAGAGAGGGAACACAAGCAGGGGGAGTGGGAGAGGAAGAAGCAGGCTCATAGCAGAGGAGCCTGATGTGGGGCTCGATCCCAGAACGCCGGGATCACGCCCTGAGCCGAAGGCAGACGCTTAACGACTGCGCCACCCAGGCGCCCCAAGAAAGTACTTATCTTAAAAAATGATCAATAATATGTATTTTCTATGTGAAAATATATAAACTACTTTAACTATTGTCCCTATAAAGGGCTATTAAATTGCTACATGTTTGGAATATAGTTTTCAATGACAAATTCATGAAAATTAAAATACTGTTTAGGTAACAATTTTTATATTACCTTCAGTTGGCATTCTCTAATCAGGTTATAGTGACTTTTTAGCTTCAAATTTCACAGTGCATTAACTGTTTAATAACAACAAAACCTTATCTAAATGAAATTTATAGTGATAGTAAATGTAGCTAGTATATGACCTATTGCTCAGGCCTCTTCTACCTTTCCCACCACCAAGGGCCCAATGCTTACTACTATGGCATAGTAGTAAAGGTCATGGGCTCTGGAGATAATAAACTGCTTAGGTTTGAATTTTGGCACCATTAACTGGCTATACAAGCTTGGCCGAGTTCCTCAAGCGCTCTATACTTGCTTTGCTTTCCTTAAAATAATGATGGTAACAATTTTATAAGGTTTTTGGGAGTCTTAAATGTAACTGGAATATAGTTAAATGGTCAGTTAAGCATCAAGTCAACACTTAACTACAACTAATACAACATTTTAGACATCTGAATTTGTTGTTATTCATGATATTCTTTCACTCCATATCTAATTCATGATATTCTTTCACTCCACATCAATTCCTTCACCCCTAGCAGTGTAGAATTATTAACAAATTGTATGGTATGCTGGGGGGGGGCAAATTCTGCTTACCATTTTAATATATATATAATGATCTGTGGTTATAGCTATGGTTTCTGGGGTCTATTCTGTACTACTATTTTAGACATGGCAACTTGACGTAATTTTTAGTTTTACTTTCAGTAAGAGCCATTGTATTTTCTCTAACAAAATTTTTATATATATGGTATATGTTTAAAAATGGTTGATACAGAGGGTGCTAAAATATACTGCTGTAACATTATTACATAGTTAATATAATAAAATGATAAGGCAAGACAAAAACACCAACAGCTAAAGCTTGTTATCCTAAGAAAGATACACAGTTGTCACCTTGACAATTATCTCTTTTAATTAACACTAAACAATTTGGTAGAGATGATATTTTCTGAGATAAAACATAACAGAATGTTCAAGTTAGTTAAAGCAATACTTTCAAAGATATGTGAAGAATCACAAATATATCTTGCTCTGTCATGTGTGGAACAGGCATAAACATTCAAGTCAAACGGGCTTATTTCTAATACTTGCCTGCTACAAGAACTTGGGCGTGTTCCACCATCTCTCCAACTGCCCTAGCTCTAAAACAGCATGATACCATCTATGCTTCAGAAATATTCATAAAATTTTCCTATGTCTCATCTATTCTTCTATTAACATCTTACCAATTTCTAAGCTCAAAAGGGTACCTGCCACATAGTAGGAGCTCAATAATAAATAATGGTTTGCCACGTATGTCTTTTAGTTTGGTACAGGAAAAGCTAAGTCAATGTCACTTAATGGGATGGTAGGGGTAAGAGACAAAAGAAAAATGGCACCATTTAAGGCAACAATTTTAAATATAAATTATGTATGAAAAATACTAGTTACTTTCATGTTTCAGACATCCAGAAATGCTCTTTGCAAAAAATCTTTTCAAACATCATTTAAAACAAGAAAAAAAAAGCCAAAAACTATTATCAACAGACAGACATTATTTTTCTTTTAAATATCAAAATGGACTAAACCCAAAGATGTCTTCCACAGACTACACAGTTCTTTTTAAAAGAATTTCTAAGGAAAATGTTGATAATCGTCATGAATACTGGTGACTACTCCTTGATCTTAATGACAAATACTTAAAGTTCTAAAAAGGTACCTTTGTATTTCTATTAATGGACACACTAATTTCATTTACCATTTAGCTAACATAACCCACTCCTAACTTAAAATGCAGATCTCTCAATTCAATGATCAAAATGTTTCATTTTCGTGAACAATCAATTCGAGGCCAAAATAGTTCAGTGTTGTGTGGGCCACAACACTGTGTCTGAGGATCCAATGAACTAATGTAAATTATGATGTTATAAAGTTTTGACAAATGTTGTTGTTATTTTTTTAAAAGATTTTATTTTTAAGTAAGCTATATTCCTAACGTGGGGCCCGAACTTACAACCCCGAGATCAAGAGTCGTAAGCTCTACCAGCTGAGCCAGACAGATGCCCCAAGCTATTATTTTTAGTAAAGTTCAACCTACTTCTTTGAGGTCATACATTGAGGGACTTGTAAAAGAAGTGCTTTATGAATGGTAAAGTGGATCAGCAAGTTGCTAGACAAGCATAAAAAAGGAAAGATGAAATTCAAAGTAAATCTATATATTTGCAAACACTACTTTAAAGGTTGTTTAAAACACCTGGCAATCTAAAATCTTTCTGGACTCTAAGAAATTAACTATCGCAAGCCAGAAGATAAATGATGGCCATTCTTAAAAACAATTCACTTTTACAACATATTTAGGATATGTTTTAAAATCTATTTACTTGCAATGTATCTGAATAAGAATTTACAAAGTTCTTTTCAAGTGGTTGTTTTCAGATTTTACTCTTTTTCAATGCCCTGTCACACATGCCTTTGCATTTGCTGTTCCCTCTCCCTGGACTGAGTTTTCTTCAGATCCTCTCATGGCACACTCCTTTACTTCATAAAGGCCTTCCTTAACTACTCTAACTGAAATGGCACCTCTCTTCCCCTGCCTTATTTTTCTTCGTTGTTTTAGTTATCTCCTGACATTAAATATTAAATATTTGTTCACTGGTTGTCTATTATCCCATAAGACTATAAGCCTTAAGGGGCAAGGGCTTTTTCTGCTTACCATCTAAAATGGTACCTGACACACAGAAGGGCTCAATGATTATCTGCTTACAAAAGGAAAAAGAAAACATAGTTCCCACCTCCTCAATGAGTTCACAGTCTTCATAAGAAACATAAATTTGAAATGTATATTCATAATCATAGTTTTTATGAAATTAATTTCTCTTAAGAAAGTATTTAAAAACTGAATGGATATCAGTGTGCAGCCCTGAACTTTATAGATAGGGGTGTACTCAAAGTTCCTAAGTCAGTTATCTTAGAACATATATTTTTCTTAAATGCTTTTTTTTTTTTTTAAGATTTTATTTATTTATTCGACAGAGAGAGAGACAGCCAGCAAGAGAGGGAACACAAGCAGGGGGAGTGGGAGAGGAAGAAGCAGACTCCTACCGATGAAGCCTGATGTGGGGCTCAATCCCAGAACACCGGGATCACGCCCTGAGCCAAAGGCAGACGCTTAACGACTGCGCCACCAAGGCGCCCCATTAGAACATATTTTTAAGGGAGAATTTAAAAATTGGTGATAAAAATGGTTACAGATACCAAAATATGTCTCGTCCAAACTGCACTATTTCTACTATGTTGTGAGTTAAGGAGGCTTTTGAAGGTATTTCATAATCTACTGTTTTTGATGGGGAAATGCTTTCCAGGTCATGTCAGAATTTAAAAATGTAATGGTTTGAGTCATATAACTAGCCTCAAATACAGATATGTCAATTCTACAGACAGGTTTTATTTCCACTTTGTTCTCATTCTAGCCAAAGCAATAGCCACTCACTATAAGGAAGGATCTGAACATGGTGAGACCCAGAAAAGATTTATTTTCAAGGGGTAGAGATATGAGAGAGGGAATGAGAGTAGGGGAAGGATCAGGTCTTATCTCCAACCCAGCCAGAAAAGTTGCTCATAAATTGGGTCTTTGCAACCTCAGTAATGCTCTATATAGTTCCACAGGAAAAAAAAATCCTACCATGACAAACCCGTACATGAGGGTTGAGAAGGTACTAGATTTTTGCATGGGCATCTTTTCTTGTGAATATGCTTTAATCCAATTCTTTAAAATCGTAAAATTCTAGCACTGGAAGAGGGAATCTTAGAGATGATCTTTACTAACTAACTTTCACTGCCTCACCTCCAACACACACACACACACACACACACACACACACACACACACACACACATATTCAAAATAGGGAAAATGAGATATATGAGATATAGAAGATCACAATGGAACCATTTTAAAAGGCTTTTTAAAGAATAAACGGCCATTTAAAAAAATGCTATTGTAATAAACAATGATTTCATCTAACAGAAGCCAAGAAATAACAATAAATCCTCTAAGCTGTGAATGGTAAAGTCACAGAGCCCAATCTGAGAAGGAGATAGGGGCAGAGTCATGGAAGATGGTGAGTGTATCACGGGAATCTAATTGCTACTGCTACTGTACAATAGAGATGATTCTCGGTTGTTCGTTTTGTTTTGGAGTACAACTGTTCCAAAGCATAAAACTACAGCTGTAGACATATATGTAACACATTTTATTCCTTTATCCATATAATGAAAAGAAAAACCAAGGGAATATATTCGGAAGATACATTTAGAAGACTAAACAAGTCCTTTTTCTATTATTGTATTCTTTTTGAGTATGCTAATTAAATTTGGGAGATATTGTTTATACAGAACACATTTTATGTGAACATTCTGATGAATTGTCTTCAATACATGAAAGACTAAGTAATTTGCTTGCAGTCAACGACCTAGATAGCAGCAAATAAGGACCACTGCACTAATATTTCAAATTCTAAAGTAGCAGTATTCTTAACATACCAAAATTCCTCATAATACACACTACCTAATTTATAAATAGACTATATGCTCAAAGTTTCTTAGAATTCATTTTCTTTTTTTTTTTAAGATTTTATTTTTTATTTTATTTCTAGAGGGAGAGAGAAAGCACACGCAAGCAGGGAGGGGCAGAGGGAGAGAGAGAATACCAAACAAGCTCCACACTCAGCATGCAGCCTGATGCAGGGCTTGATCTCACAACCCCGAGCCGAAATCAAGAGCTGGGTGCTTAACTGACTGAGCCACCCAGGCACCCCAGATTCATTTTCTTTATAGACCCAATGTTATCAATGGTACTCAACATTTTGGTCTAGCCTTCAAAAGTCTATTTAACTCATAATGTAGTAGCTGGACTACAACATTAACTCCAAAGGTAGATCTTGTGACTGGGGAACACAGGAGAGAACACAGGAATGAAGGGCAGTGGAAATAATATTCCTTTCCTAGTCTGCACAAGCAGGATATTAGACAAAACATGAAAACTGCCCAAAATGGCACCCTCTCCTTTCCTTTTCTACAGCCTTCTCCTAGGAAAAGCTTATTCAGACCCTGTATACTGCATTAAGGCTCCATTCTAATCCCTTCATAAGGCCCTGTCTTACATCTTCTACCACCAACAGTCCTAAAATTTCTAGGCTTCAAAATTCTCCTCCACTTCTACCAACTACTACTAGTCAAAACTCCCACTTATTAGTGTAGCTCATCTCAACTCACAGTTTTGGAAATAAAATTTGATCTAGAGGTCCTTCATTTCCGGGGCACAAATTTTTAAAAATATATAAATTTTTAAAAATAGTCCTTAAATTATTCACCAAATAAGTGGGGTAGAGAGGCAGTTTAATTCTTTTGTGTACTTGAATCATTTATAATTTGAAAAACAGTATGTAAGTTAAACTTTCCCTTTCATTTCTTAGATTATGAGTATCTGTGCATGTATGGAGAACATATATTTTAATTTCATATGAGAGAATCCTAGAGAACATTTGTTTGTTTTGTATGGAAAACATTTTAATTGTTCCTTTTCAAAAAAAATTTAATTCCAGTATAGTTAACATACAGTGTTATATTAGTTTCAGATATAGAATAGAGTAATTCAACAGTTCTGTACATTACTCAATGCTCATCATGATAAGTGTACATTTTAGCCCCCATCACCTATTTCACACATACCTCTATTGACCTCCCCTCTGGCAAGTGAACACTTGTGTTTTTAAAAGAGCTTTAGTCTCTTAAAGCTAGACACAATTCTGTGAAACGTTTCCCTACTATATGCTGTGAAATTCTTCAGCTACTTTAAAAAAGATAAACATCCTGACATATTCGATTAATTATATCACTCACAGAACAGTAAGTCAACAGATGTGCTAATGAAAATAACTGACCCTCCCAAAGTATCGCTTTCTCAAATTCAGTGAACTATTTTGCAAATAGAAATTATTGTCTGTAAATAGTATGGGACAAAAATCCAAATAAGCCAGGGGAAATTCCTAAAATGCATACCACAGTGGGTAGCATTATAAATAGCATTATATTCCTATAAAAAGATGTGATTTCTTCTATAATTATCTTTTTCATAATATGGAATTAGAGTGTTACTTGGTTTTGTTACGACTAAGCACTCTAGGGTACTAATATCACTTGATAAGAATATGAAATTGCTGAAAGAGTATGCAAAATCCATTTAACAAGAACCAGAAAGAAATTCACAAGTATTATTACATGTATATACATGTACAAATGCAAAAGAAAATTCCAAGTAAAAAGATTCCTGAATAAGCAAAGGTCTTCTCCCTCACACTTCTTTTAAAGTTCCAGCTCTTGTAATAAAAAAAAAAAATTATTTTGCTTTAGTATATTCTCTTAAGCTCTCAAGATTCTGATCCAAGAAATTAGAAAATAATTAATTCCACAAAATCCACTCACCGGAAATTATTTGAAATCCTAACTCACAGTGCATATGACACTGTTTCAAAGCTTTATCATAATACAAATTAAAAAGCAGACAGTTGAGAATCATCTAGTAGCAAAAACAAAAGACTGTAAAACAAAGAAGGGGTCTAAAGAAAAATTTTTAGATTCATTTATAACAAGTAAAATTGAGAATATTTTGTACAGAAGTTCACCAATTTAATCAATCCTATATTTTAAAAAAATTGCTTAGTTTAGACTTCCAGAATACCCTTGACCTGCTCTATCACCCCTTCACATCTGTCAAAGGAGCATATAAGCACCAGTCCTCATGAAGGAATCACCATTTAAAAAAGTATTTGATTTATGAAAATCATTACAAATTATAGCTTATAAAATTTAATTCAGCTAAAAAAAACCCTCACATGTTAAAATAAACTTCCCAGTTGTGATTTGAAGTAGGTAGGAACACACTCAGAATAAATAATGTATTCTCATAGGCTTCACAATATTAGGTACTTCAAGATGAAGGTGACACAACAACCCCCCAAAACTGTATGAACCACAAATGATAAAAAACAGAAATTATAATCCCCCCAAAACATTGCATGGATATTTCAGGGCTTTTCCTTTGCCAGACTAGTGGATGATAAAAACATTTAAAAATCTCATACATGTGAATCTTGCTTTATACAACAGGGTATGTTTCTGAAAACTTTATGCGAATTAAACTTAATTTCAAATCTACTTGAGAAGTTCCTAAACTAAAATGAATAATTTTTTAAGAATAATTACTTATTCTCAACTGTTTCAAGTAAATCAAATGTGTAACAATGCAATTCTTCCACAGCAGCATAAATTTCTAGCTTCAGTAAATAATCTTGTCAGAAACTGATGACTTCTTAGAATTGTTTTATAGAAATAGTTTTACCTTTATATGGATATATGTATATACATGTATATCTGTATTGTGTATATAGATATACAGACATACAAAATTATATGTAAAAAATGAATATACTTCCTTCTTCATGCAGGGTTGCTGAGATACAGTACCTGTAATTCTCCCACACAGTTCGAGAAATCAAGGAAATGTTGGATTTATTCCATGATTCTCCCCCTAACCAGGCATACAATGTATAGTATCACCAAACTATTTCCAGTTGTTGCACACAAATTATGTGGAAAACTAACCAAAACAGGAAAGTGGGGATGAGGGGACTGAATCACAGAACAGTAAGAATAAAACCTTTTTCTATTTAGAATTCAGTTAGTGAATTCGACACACTGCCCTTGATTACACAACAACTTCAAAGACGACAAATATTTGTATACCTATCTCGAATCAATTTCAATACCCAGATTACCGGACTCATATAATATTAGTCAAAGGGTAATGTTTAGTGACCACAAGCCCACCAAGGCATATGCAAATATACATGTTTATACACACACAAATGCACACAAGAAGTCTGAATGTTTAAATGTTCTATTTTCCAGTTGAATATTAACATGTAGTATATAATAAGCAATAAAATGGAATTATCCTTTACCAATAGTTTAAAGATGGGGCAAGAGAACACAAAAATGAAACATAATTGGAAGCTATGTAGGTATCCAAAATATCTAAAATTAGTTTGCTCTACTGATGTCATAACTGGATGGCATATACTACTTACAGAGCAACAAAGGTGCAAAGATTGAAATTTAAACCCCTAATTAAGCAATGGATCGAGAGTTCTAATGTCCTGTACCACCTGATACCATAACTCAGTAGGCAATCTCAAACGAAAATTAATACAGCAGACAGTACAATTTTAGTTATAAGTAACAACTGATCGTATTTAAAAAATGAAATCCTCAAGTGTTCAAAAATCACTGGCACCCACCAACAACTTCTGCATTCAAAGAACGGCAATTTGTAATAATAAAAAAGGGTTCGGTGGATTCCCCTTACAACATCTTGATTACTGTCATCTGATCCCATAACACAACTGTAACTAACCCGGCTGCCATGTCAGCTGCTCTTCAAGGGGCTGGGGCTTAATCATATATCAACGAAATGACTAATTCAACATTGTTAAAACAGCGAGGAGATGTCTGGAGTGACTTCAGTTGTTTACATCTTTCGATAGGTCAATGTACCTACTCAATACCAAAACAGGCTTATCTTTCAAAATGCTTCCTTCTTTTCCAGGATTGAAAAACAACGTTACCATTTAAATTTAAAGTAAACTCTAGTAATTAAAATGTTCATTAGGTCTGAAACAGTGACCCACTAAACTACAGTTTCCTATAGTCTTCCTCTTATGGCCCAAATCACAAATTCCTCCTCCTCCCCCTCTTTCCTGACCATTTAAAATGGTTTTCTAGATCTAAAAGACCCATGAAAATATTTATTACTGCTTCCTGCATCAGTCTTAATTTGCAACAGTAATATTACATAATAACTTTAAAAAACAAAAACTTTTTCTTTTGCTAAAGGAGCAACTAATGCAAATGGAACTTAGAAATGCTACCAAAAAACGAGATGCTAACACAAATTAAAAGGATTAAGTAGTTAAAACGTATCTTAACTATTTACATCTGCTTGCAGTGTTATAAACGATGAAAACCTAGTGTTCATATCCTTCATAATAAAAATTTATTCTGCACTTTAATACAAAGGCTATGTTGCATAAACAGAGGATTTAAAGCTGTAGCAGAGTGGCTGAATGAAAGGAAAATGGCAATCTTTCTGGCTCCAGTAGACGCCATTCCCTATCACACAATGTTTCCCACTCATAAATACATGACAAATACTTCCTCAATCATTTTTTACGAGCAGGGATGCACAGGGGGTAGTCAATGGCTAGCTTGAGGGAAAATAGGAACAGCAGGCGGCAGAAACTGTACAGAAAATGGCTATGTGGTAAATTCTCTTCTGGAACATCACTCAGTTACCCAGTCTTTGATCTTTCAGCTACAATTACACTAACTTCCACAAGATCTGATCCTCCCCCCACCAAACATACACACAACCCCAAACCAGATCATTAGTTATATATAAAATCTAAAATTTGGTTTTATAAATAGGATCATCCATACCTCTACATCTTTATAAATTAAAATTTGCTATTTAGACAAGAGTTTGCTTTCAATTGGCTATAACCATATCATCATCACAACTGGTCTCACAAAAAACATGGGGTGTCTGGCGACAGCTAAATCACAGACTGGCGTCTCCCAAGCAGTCTGTCTACCATTAGGGTCTGGGAAATGGTATTTACTATACAATTAGAGCCAGGGAGTTCTACCTGTAATCATCCAAATACAGGTGTGAGAAGCCCCTTTGGGCAAGGAAACCGACTCATCCCTTCTCATGTAAACTTTGATGTCTGTATTGTTTCATGAAGCCTCAGGAAACCTTACCATTCACACTACAATAAGATTTATTAACTGAGGTCAAGTAATAAATTTTAAAATTCCTTCCCAAAGGTAACAAATTTTTAACGCATTAATCATCAAATTTATAAGAATCTGAAACAAGACAGTACTGATTATTTTAAAGTTAATTATCTATTGGAGGACACTGACCAGTCAGAACTGAATTTTCACGTTAAGTTTATGCTTTCTAGAACACTACCAATAAAGAGGACAAATTCAGTTTCCTATCAGGAACACAAAATGTCTTAAAGTAATATCAACAGGGCATTTTTAGTTGCAGTAATTTCACAGAATTTATTCTAATCATTTATTGGAGTTAACCATCTGACATTAATTATTGTTTTGGCTTCCAGTCTATGAATGTTTATTTTTCAGTTTAAAGCTTCTCACTCTTTGATATCATATGGAAATGAGAATTTTTAATGGAAAATTGAAACCATGTGCATCTAAGTACTTAATGAAGTACAGGGAAAAACCGACAATATATTTTAGGAGAACGCAGATATTTTGCTTTGGATAGTTTTGATTTGTTTGTATGACTTAATAGTATAAAATACTGAGGGTCCCGTGAGGCAAGTCGAAGTGAGTGCAATGCCAAATGTCTACATGTCCACATGTTATATGAATATGTGATTTTTTGAAGTTATTAGTGAATGAAAGAAAACCTTGTACATTTGGGTTACATGTCAAAAATGACAACACATGAGTGCGCAGTTTTTACCTCTGTACACTTTAAAAGTATTTGAAATAGATCCCTGATCTTCCTTCTCCCCTTTCCATACACAATTTTTTTAATTGAAAAAAAATTTTAAAGCATTTGATCTGGATTTTAAAACTTATGCCCAGCTATAATCTCAAATGGGTATTTTAAGGCCACATATAATATCAACACAGTTAGAAATTCCTAGTTTAAAAAGTTTTATTGGTCTAACTACATTTATTCTCATTTTGCAAAGGAAACAAACAATAATGTCTATTAAATTTAAATTTAATAAGTAAATATGCATGATTCAATATTGCCTAATTTAATTGTTTTTTAAGTTCTCTCAGTGTAGATCAATTAGGAGATTCATCTCAGAATGTACAAAACCAGACGAAGCTTTCTCATCCATTTTAAACTTTTTAATAATAAGGAGGAAAACATTAAAATCTAAGATAGCTCATATGTATGTGTGTTTGTGTGGGTAGAGACAGGATATGTCTGAATATATCTGAGGGGGAAGAACTTACCATTTGTTTTTCTTTCTAATGTAGTCTTTTTCAGAAAGATTAACCAAGTAGACCATTGGTTTTGAAGTCAGAAATAAGTGTTTATTCAACACTTCAATCTAAAGTGGGAGATAGAGGAAGAATCCCTTTTAAAAGTTAAGTAAGTCATTGAATAACTTGAAAATAAACTCTTTTCAAACAAGTAGCCATTTTCATTTTCATAATTCTTGTTTCTAACAGATTAGCAGGAGTAGGGGAAATATCAGGAGCAGGGGAAAAGAAAATAATAACAAGCCTGGGAATAAGCAATCATTGACAGAAATAAAGTTTAACTAGATATTAACAGTAATAATACATAAAACAATGAAAAATCTCATTTGTTCTCTAAGAAGTCAAAGTCAAGGCCGGAATAGAAGGATTGATATTTATATAACTTACCTCTTTGTCGTTCCAATCATGATAGAAGCGAACAGGTTTCTTCTGATCTATAACCCAGGATTTGACTTTGCACATTATATCCTGCACAAGATTGAGGAAAAAGTAAATTCAAGATGGACACTAAACATTTAGATACTAACTACTAAAATTAAAAGTTTCCAAATCCTCAAAGTAAAATAGTCAATTTTATATGAAAGGGGCACGATGTCACACACATAATTATTTTTTAATACCTCATTAAAAATCCAAATACCAATGAAATGTTGTGGCATTAACATTTTAATATATAAAATGTAGAATACTAGCAAAATTAGTAACACTCTTAAAAATTTCAAGACAATTCACATACACCAAAGACTGTAAGAGCTAATAATATTTCAACATCACCTAGTGATGCCACTTGCAAGATAAACATGCTATTAGAAAATGGAGGGAGGGGGGAATACTGGAAAAAGACCGAATTATAATTTTTTCCTTAAAAAGAAAAACAAACAAAAGAGACAAAATTGAACCTATTATTGATGATCTACCCTCCAAAATATTAAATCAACTGACCAAACCCTTTTAATTCGGAATTAATTTTTTGCCAACACCTTCTTCCTGCCCACTTCTCCTGTACCCGCTCCAACACCGCCCCCCCCCCCCACCCAACCTGCCAAAGCCTCCATTACACAATGGCAAGAGCCCTGCACTGGTGACCTCCAACCAGCTGCATTCACTTTCAGAACATCTCTCTCTGCTGGAAATCTAAAGGCCTTTTAGTTAGCAAGCTAGTGTGCATTCAGAAGGAGTAACTGCAGGAAGAGCCCAATGTGCTTTGTTTCTCTAGCCTTTCTTCACAGAAAGATTAATCATCTGTGAAATGGAAACGGCAAACAGCAAGTGACACAAACTGAACCCTTCAAGTCTTTCCTCATCAGTTTTGTGGTTCTGAATCTAAAAGCTGCGTGTGGCAAGGTTCTTCTTACAGGCAGGTGTTAATAAAAGGCTCTTGGGTCTGAAAGGTCAAACTTAGCTCTTCCAGAAGAAGTGCGTTTGAGAGTCATCTGGTTTTTTGTTGTTGTTGTTAAAGATAATTTATGAATACGCTTTAAATATGCATTTCTCACAAATTTATTGTAATACACAATTATTAGTAATAGATTTTTTAGGTTTTCATCGATGGTATTTACCATAAATCAGTTATTTTTCTATAAATATTCACTTGTATAAATTACCTCAATATTTAGTATACCTTCCTTCCAAATCTTGCTGTTACCAACAGGAAAAATAAGGAAAAAGCTCCATGTCCTTAGATCCTGATTTGAAACTCTCCAGGAAAAGGACTTCCCACAGATTTTAACAAGGAAGGGGCAAGCTGAAAACTTTTAATGAAATCTAACATGTTCTGCTTAAGAATAATCACTTTTACTCTTCTATAACTGAATTTCACTCATAAATGTTTAAAAGTGGCTAATGTAACACCATTTCCTACAAGGAGAAGATCAAAGTGCTATATTACAAATGCATTATGATTAAAAAAGCCCTGTGCAGCCTTGCTATTAACTGTTCTTTAAACCCTAAAAGGCTTCCCATAGATCTCACTTGGCACTGCATATACAACCTTTGACAAGTAATGTAGACCATTTTTATTCATTGCCTAAAATTGTAGGCAATTATGTGCGTCACACTGGCCACCTGCAAATTCTGAATGCCTGCTCCAGTTGTCAGTGCAAAAAACTAATGTCGGAGGGGATTAATCTAGGGGGAGAGAGTCCTCTTTAATGGCTCCAGCAGGTGAAATGGCCCAGCTGGTTACTATGATGAGTGGCCAGAACAGCTTATGTAGAGACACGCAACAAGATTATACAAAAGAAGGAGAAAACAGTGGTACCATCTTATATTTGGTTCCATTAGTTTTTTCAATTAAAGAAAGAAAAGAGAAGAAAATAGACAAAAGAAAGCCAAACCAAAAATAAGGAAGGAAATTAAATTTTAATCATATAAAAAGTATAAAATACTTTTGTAACTATAAACATTTTTACAAAACCAAAGGGCCTCCATAAACGATGATCACTAGTGAAGGAATTTCAGTATTTCTCTTCCATTTTAAATTAACTACACAATCACTCCAGACACTGAAATCTTATCACATAATCTTTTTGGCATTAGTTTTTTTTTTTTTCTCCTCACACCAACACATTATACTACCAATTAGAAACAGTCAAATTTTAAAGAGAATTTGTTCATAATTAAAGTTCTCAAACTTTATTCATTAAAGCCACATTCAAACCCTTTAAGAAAAATTTATAGAGTATAACCAAATATTTGACGAGTTCAAAGTAAAAATGTTTCAAAATTTAAAATGTTTTCTTTTTTACCCAATACTCTTCATTAGCCCCATAAAGATTTAACAGCCAAGAAAAGACAGATTATTAAAAGACGCCAGTTTATTTAAGACAAAAAAGATCACGTTCAGGTAAGAATATCATACATAAATGATCATTATATGGTATAGTTGCGATGTGCTGTTTTTCTTACATTAGACTTCGTTTTAATTTTAGCAAAAAATTAAAAGATGTTTTATGTTCCTTATCTGAAAAATTTCTAATCAGATGAAAGAAAACATTTGGACAAATTTGTATATAATACTTAATGGACTAAAATTTTTCTTATGCATACACACACACACACACACACACACACACACACACACACACACACTCTAATACTTACGGTGAGAATAAAAGGTTCCAGTTAACTGAATATAGTTACCTGAGAAAATAATCTAATACATACTTACCCTACTCCTTACAATTTGGAATACAATAAAAACACAGAAACACCTTAATGCTCGAGGCATCAGAAGTTACTTTAGGATTTTATTAATTTCTTTAGCAACATCATCATGTAGAGATACAGATGTAGGAGGAGAACTTTTGTTCTGATAACTTTAACAAAGTCCTCACTTTCAAAATCCTATACACATAATGAAGATTATGCAAAACTTCCTGGATATTTGAACTTTTTGGTTATTTTGCAGTGGTGTGAGTATACTAATTGGAGAGGTAATAGCTTAATGCTTAAGTGTGAAAATAAATCCTAGGTCTGCCATTTACAAGGTCTGTCACTTATTACTTCATTGATTACATAGATGATGACACTATCTACTTAAGAGCAAAAGAGATAATGCATGTAACGCGTTTAGCACAGTCCTTGGCACAGAGTAAGTTCTCAATCAATGTGAGCTGTTGCCATCGTTATTATGACAGCTGAAAGATTAAATATTAGTCATCTGCAAAATGGCAACATAATCTCTTGGGTACTCCCTTAAAGCACATACACATCTTCTCCAATCTGAATATTGTTCATTAGTCCTCGTCTTCAAATTTCTCAAGGTTTACCAACAATACTGGCTTTCTTAGTAAAATCTCAATTCAGGCGTCTAGTCTTAAGAAGAACTAGTTTTTACTAAACAACTACCTTTTAACTAAAAGGAAAATCCAAACTCACCTTGAATTCCTCACTCATCTGCTTTGACTCTTCTTACTAATAGTCTCACATTTAACTTAAGAAATGCTCTATTTTCTTGATGTATTTTATTATTGTTGTTCATAGCAGCTGTAATGTATATAGGCTCACAGAGAACGTGTGATTTGCCTAGATTTCCAAAGCCAGTAAGCTGCAGAGCTAAGATTCAAGTTCAGGTCTAAGTGACTCAAAAATTCATGTTCTGTCCAATCACCCTGGCCTATTTGTCTTCCTTACAGTTTTTCCAATTGCTCTTTGTTTAGCCTTGTTATTCCCAAGGTTGTTACTCCAGGTCCTCATTCTTGGTCCAAGGTCATCAGGGAAATTTAAAATCCTACTATTCGGGATTAATAATACCTGATTGTCAATCTATGTATCACAAAAATGGTATTTTTCTTTGCACACAATAACATAACTGACTTTCCAAGACCACATACTAGATTTCTCTGTTTTGGTATTCTTCAGTTTCCATAGCAAGAATTGTTAATCTGTGACCCAAAAATAGATTTCAGGGTTTCCCTAACACCATGAAATTGTATATAAAGTTCTACGTTTATGTGCCTTTGAGGGATGATGGCACATATCTTCCAAATGCTTTTAAAAGGAATTCCTCATCCCAAAATCCAAGAATCAGGGTTGTGAGTGACTTTGTAGCAATACTCAAATGCTCCAACAACAGCCAATTAAATAAACATTCTAGGTCCATGGACTCCCAGACCTGAGGTCCAAAGACACTAACTTAACACTTGTTTCAGCCAGACCCTCACTCAAAATTCATTTTTACTGATCAACACCATGCTGACAAAAATTCTAGCCACTATAACGTATGACAGAATTCTAGTTAAAATCATAACAGGGATGTTGGAGAATGTTACAAATTGAATATATCATTATTCTAAAAATATGAACTGCTTAAGAGTACAAAATATTTAAAGAGAAAAATACATGACTTGCCTTGCTATGTATTAAACCATAAAGCTATAGTAATCAGAATAGTGTGATACTAACATAAGAAGAGAGATTTGGATTAGGAACAACCTAAAAAACCATTAATTGGAGATTTGCTAATATATTATGGGACATTCATATAACAGAACGGTTTTTATCAAGATAAGACCTAGCTATACGTACATTTGCATGGGAAAATGTCCAAAATGCATTGCTAAGTGAAAAAAGCAGGTTCAGAACAACAAAATAAAGTTAAGAATATGAATTTTGCCATCAAAAAGATTTGGGCTTGAGTTCTGACTCTACCACTTTCTACCTGTGTAATTTTGGAACAGTTACTTGACATCTCTAATTCTGTTTTTATAAAATTGGGATAACTCCAATTCAACACAGGGTGATTATGAGGATTAAGTGAGAAAATACGTGTAAAGTAACTGCTTCAGCTCCAGGTACACAGTAAATACTCAATAGGTACTAAGTATTATTATTTATGGCAGAATGTATAATGTGATTCCATTTGTGGTTTTGAAACTATATATAATACATACAAACAAATGCACTCAAATAATGAAACCGAATACTGCCATACCAAATTGTTAGTGATAGAAATTTCTAGAAGATTGAATACCGGAGAAACTTTCCCTTTCTGCCTTCTTTTTAAAAACTACAATGCTCTTTTATTTATTTTTAACCAAAAAACATCACCTTTACAACAGGGAAAAAAAAGATATTTACAGCGTGAGGGGGAAGGGAGGACTTTATTCACTGCTCACCATCTGTAATCCTAAAATATGAGGACTAAATAGATAAGACCTGGCAATTTATCATGGTGACTCACTCTTATTCTGTAATAATTATAGCTTCCAAGTCTGATACTTCCCTCTAGCCAAATCCACTATCCCAATACCTGATACTGACACCCAGATGAGCTGATCTGTGCTGGTTAGGTGGCTTCTAACTAATACTAATACACAGTCAACAATGCACTCAGACCAAAATAATGGGGGTCAGGGCTTCAGCTCAAAATAGTCTGGCTAGGAATCCAGTAATACAGCTTCTTCTTGTTCCAACCCAGAGTATCCCCTTTAAATATCCCGAGTTGAGGAAAGACCAATCTATGTTTTCTCTCATGAAACAGACCTCCATTGTATGTTCTAACTGGATATTTAGGATCTGCCCTAATCAGAATATTAAACATTTGTTGCTCTACTAAATGAATGCTGTTTATGGAGACCAGAGTACTGATCCTTGACTACCATCTTTTTACATACTTGAGTGACTAAAACTCCCAGAAAAGTATCAACAAAAGACTCAACTAAGACAACTGGCAGCAATGCTCTGCACGGCTGTGTGTGTGCGTGCACGCATGTGTAAAGAAGATGTCATCCAAGATTTGAAATAATAGGTTAATTCTACCAATAATCTGGGTAGAATGTATGTTGGTAGTTGTGGGTTTTCAGTTATGTGATTCACTGAAGTAAACAGTGAGAACTTAAACAGAGCAAAGCTCTTGGCCTGTCAGCCATCAGTTGAGTGGCGATCAGAATGGACACCCAATTCATTCTTGAGTATAGATTTCAAGAGGACTTGAACGTTACTAAAAAGAAGAAGGCAACAATCCTGTATGATTCCTGTAAATCAGTCTGAATGGATTTTACATGTTCAAGGAAGGAGGGTGGGGGTGGGGTGCAGAGTCCACAAATTTGATTTTAATAAAAAGGCTACTGAAAAAGGAATGTCAGAAAGGAAGAAGAAAATGATCATGCACGTGTGCATGCACACACACCCTCTTAATGAATTATCTGGCATACTTGGCAGAACTCTATGAAACAGGAGCATGAGGCCATAACAAGAGAAGAGTAATGTCAAAAAAATGGATGAAATGTTAAGAGAGTTGACAAACTAAGAAAAATTTATAAGGAAACCAAAATCTAAGTAGAAAGTAGAAAATGAAAGTCAGAAAATAAAAATCAAGATTGAAAATTCAACTGATACAAGCAGAAGATAATCAGTGGTTTGAATGTCAAACTTGAGAAAGGGTTATACTAAAGTATCAAATATACTCAGTGTAAACTACATAAGTATCTAGCTTGATGAAGCATCACAGAATGAACACATACCTCTAACTACTCTGAGCAATACACAGAATACTATTAGCAATGCAGTCACAATGTTTCACTCTTTTCCAGGGATAATCACTATCCTGGCTTTTTTTGCATCACATATTAGCCTGTTACTGAAATTTATAGAAATGGAATCTTACAATATGTATTATCTTGTGTCTAGCTTCTCTTGTTCAAGATAGTGAAATTCATCCATGTTGTTAGATGTACCAGTAGTACATATCTTCTTTGTCATGTAATATCCCCTTGCAGGAATATTCCACAGTGTATTTATCCATACCACTGTTGGACACTTAAGATAGTTTATACTTTAAAAGCTATTATGAATAAAGCTGCCATAAACATTCTTGTACATGGATTTCGGTAAATTTGTACATGCATTTCTCTTGAGTATATACCTAAGACTGGAGGGGCTCTATTAATAGATCATACATTTACCCAAATTTAGAATATACTGCTAATCGGTTTTCTTTCCAACACTTGGTATTGTCAGTGCTCTTAATTTAGGGTGTAGTCTGAATCTGCATTTCCCTAATGATTAATGGAGGATTTCCTCTCCCATGAAGTACATGTTCAAATCTTTTGCCCATTTTTCTAATGGGCTATCTTTTCCTTACTTATTTGTAGCTCTCTGCATATTCTATAGATAAGTTCTTTGTTAGATGCTGCAAATATCTTCTCTCACTCTGTAGCTTACCTTTTCTCTCTCTTGTTTACCAGAAGTCTTAATGTGAATATAGTCCAATTTTAAAATCTTTTCCTTTAGGGGCACCTGGGTGGTGCAGTCAGTTGAGTGTCCAACTCTTGGTTTTGGCTCAGGTGGTGACCAAGCTCCACATCAGGCTCCGCACTCAGCGGGAGTCTGCTTGAGACTCTCTCTCTCCTTCTCCCAGCCCCTCCCCACCACGTGCACACGCAACTGTTCTCCCTCTCTCTGAAATAAATAAATAAATCCTTAAAAAAATAAAATCTTTTCCTTTATGATTACTGCTTTTTGTATCTTGCTTAAAAAAATTTGTCTATTATAGGGTTAAGAAAATATTTTATGCTATATAATAGATGTTTTATTCTGCAGGAGTTTCATTTTCACTTTTTAATCTATGTAGACTTTACTTTTTTTGTATAGTGGTGAGGTGGGTGAGGATTTATTTTCTCTCCCACAGGATATACAACTGACCCAACACCACTTCTTAAGAAAATCGTTCATTTCTGTTACTCTGCAGTACCATCTTCACCACAAATCAAATTGTATTTGTGTCTGTATATCCACTCTGTTCCATGACCAATTTGTCTATCTTTGACTGTCTTAATCACTGCAGATTTAGAATAATCTTGATATAAGGTTCATGTGTACCACATCCTCTAACTCTGTTTTTCTTTGAGACCAACTTGACTATTTTTTGACCTTTGCATTTCCATGTAAGATGTGTGTCTTGAAAGTTAGCACAGAGGTAGGCTTTTAAAATCCAACCTGCCATTTTTTGTCTTATTTAATTTTTTAAAAATTTACTGAGGTAAAATTCACATAAATTCACATAAACATAAAATTAATTATTCTTAAGTAATTTAGTACTAAAAACTTGGTATATTTACGATATTATGGAACTATCACCTCTCTCTAATTTCAAAACATTTCTATCACACCAAAATAAAATCTCGTATTCACTGAGCAGTTTCTCTCCATTCTCCCCTTCCCCTAGTCCCTGGTAACCACCAATCTGCAGTTCTGTCCTTATGAATCTACTTATTTCAGAGAGTTCACACAAATGGAATCATACAATATATGCCCTTTGTGTCTGGGTTCTTGCACTTGGCATAATGTCTTCAAGGTTGATCCACATCTAGCATCAGCAGTCATTTACTTCTTGTTTTGTTTTTTTCCTTTTTTAAAAAATTCCAATATAGTTAACATACAGTTGAAGATTAGATTCAGGTATACAATATACTAATTCAACAATTCCATACATCATCCCGTGCTCACGACCGACAGGTACACTCCTTAATCCTCATCACCTGTTTCACCAACCCCCCCCCCACCTCCCCTCTGGTAACCATTAGTTTGTTCTCTATAGTTAAGAGTCTGTTTCTTGGCTTGTCTTTCTCTAGTACTCATTTACGTTTTAAAGTTAAATAATATTTCACTGTATGTATATACCACAATTTGTTTATCCACTCATCCCTGATAGACATTGGGCTGTCTTCCACATTCTGGCTATTGTGAATAACACTGTTGTGAATATGCATGTACACATTTGTTTGAGTACCTGTTTTAAATTCTTTTGGAAATATCAATCCAAGAATTTAACTGCTGGGTCATATGGTAATTCTATGTTTAACTAAATTTAACTATTTGAGGAACCACCAAACTCTTTGTCTTTTAACTGGAGTATTATTACTCTACTCGCTCATTCTATTATTGCCTTCTCACATGGATTGTGCTATTATTGTCATGTATTTTCACTGTATCTCTATACATTAAAATCATAAAATATTTTTGTTTTTTTATTTTTAAATAATTTTAAACTTCAGAAAAGCTACAAGAATAATAGAGAAATGTCTGTACATCCAGATTCATTAATATATCATTTTGCCACATTTGTTTTATCCTTTATCTCTATGTCTACACATACAAGAAAATATAGGCATATTATTATATCCCTATATCTACATATTGCCAGAATTCAGTGACAAATTAAATATGTGAAATGATGGGAAGAGACTGTCAAAGATGACTAGGTTTCTGGTTTGCATAATCTAACAGATAGCGGTACATTTCACTGAAATAAAAAACCTGTGGAAGAGAATCAGATGTGAAGGAGGGGATCCTTGCGTTTGATTTTAGATGTGCTAATTCTGAGATATCTTTGAGAAATCCATAAGATGTCAAAGTCAGGAATGAAATAGATTAGTCTGGAGCTCCAAGGGCTGATAAGGGCTAGAGATACAAATCTGGAAGTTACTTGTATTTAAACAGTTAATTGTAGCAGTGGATACGGATGATATCACACAGAAAGGAAACTGAGAGGAGAGAGCCTTAGATTCAATTTTAAGTAATGCCAATATTTAAGAACAAAAATATTAAGAGGATGAGCAACAGAAGTTGCTAGAGAAGGAGGGCTACTGAAAAATCACAATGACTGAAAATGTCCACTAGATTTAAAAATGCAGACGTCACTGATGACCCTGGCGAAACCTGTTTGAGTGTGATGGGTAGGTAGATTAGACTGAGTTATTACGAGGTAGAAAAAATAACTCTCTCAAGAGGTTTTTAAGAAGAAGGGAAGTGAAAATATGGTAAATGAAGGACAAGGTGTGCAATACTGAGAAAGAAGTGCTTCCCCACAAGATTGAAAAGAATACCTTTAAATTGTTAAAAAGAAAACGATCTGGCTTGAGAGGGACAAGTTGTATATACAAGAAAGAAGGGATTATTGGTGATTAAAACACAACTTGTGAGTGAATACACTAAAACCACTGGATATTAAGGGTAAGCTTTATGATATGTGAATTTATCTCAATAAAGTAATTTAAAGGCAATGAAGGGGGGAAAAAAGAAAGGATGACTAATAGTCATCTGAAAAGTTTGGACATTCTGAAAAGTTAGGACATGATAGGATCCAAAGAACTGGAATAACTAGCCACAGATTAAGAGGAGTGAACACTGAGTGAATTCCTGTCTGGTAGCTTTTATTTTGATCTCTGAAGTAGGAGGCAAGGTCATCTCCTGAAGGTAAGGATGGACGAAACAGGGAGTGGGCATAAATAAGAGGTTTGAGGAGGAAACAGTCCTACCCAAAAACAGTCTCATGGATGGAATTGGTGGGTACTTGACCTATGAAGTGGTCTTAGGTGAAAAAAACTCTGCAAAAATGGGAGTAAACTGAGGCAATCAGATGCTTGCTTTTAGGAATCCGGATCAGGAAATACTGAGATAAGACAATTGGAGACTTAAGCTGTAAAGATACACTGAATGAACATAAGACAGAGTAAATTACATGATGTGACAAAGGTTAATTAGAAGTAAGGAGAAATTATGTAGAAGCAGAGATCAGGAATAAAAACAGTATGTAAAAAAGCAGATGAACTCTGGTGGAAGCAGAAAAAAAAGTAGAATTCCAGTGAAGCAGAAATGAAGACCATCTGAGTTACATGAATGGCAGGGCACCACACAGAGAAGGTGCAGACTTCTGAATTCCTCGGTGCTGCCCTGGGCTGATTTACAATTCTACTCCAAAAGGCCTGGCTATACCACACTTACCGATCTTAAACATTTTTGGATTTCCATTTCCCTTATTGCCTTGTATTTTAAAAATAAAAACCCATTTCTTGAAATAGCCTAAGTTGAATCCTTGGTCCTTACGACTAAACATGAAAAAATACAATAAAACTTCTCAGATTAAATCACGCAGAAGATTTTCATCTTTAGCAGATCTTCCCTGTATGTTCACATATTACCAAATAAGTAAAAAAATTTTCTCTAAAACCTTAAAACAATGATTTGTTTAAAATAATGACTATAAACCGAGAAAGTAAATACCTTACAAAGTGTTAAGATGATCATTTAATAAATCCTGGTCAATTACATTTATACCCTCATTTTTCTCATTCCAGTTCACGAAAAAGGAGATACTTTGCCTCAATCCTTCCCACTGCTGTCTAAGAGTATCATTGTCAAAAATACCTCATTTATGCTTAGAATACTTACTATGAAAATCATTTCTCCTAAACCCATAAAGTAGTCCTACCTAGCATAGTTTGACTCTCACATTGGTATTGCCGCATTAAATTAAGCAACTTGTCATTCTAATTTTGAAAATTTTATAACCTCTTTCCTAGTTTGGGGGCATGTGTATTATGTAGATTTAAATAATGAACTACAATAATCTCTAATCACATTCCTGGTTCATGCATTTCTAAATGGGTTGCTATATTTAATAATTTTTTAACTTTGGGGTTCATTATTCCATAAATTTATTTTATAAAAGCAATAAAATTAAAAGAGAAAATTATTTAAGGAGGAAGCATTCATAACTCTTATCTCTCTAATCCACTATTATCACTTAGTATTTCCTTCTGGACTATTTCAAAAATGTTATAACCACAATGTACTTGTACCATAATGTTTGTAACAGTATTATTCACAATAGCCAAAATGTAGAAACAATTCAAATGTTCACAGAATGTGGTACATAAATATATTATTATTTAACCTTAAAAAGGAATGAAATTCTGATCCATGCCACAAAATGGATGAACCTTGAAAACACTATGCTAACTGAAATAGGCCAGACACAGAAGGACAAAAGTTATGATTCCACTTATATGAGATACCTAGAATAGGTGAATTCATAGAGAAAGTAGAAGAGAGGCCGCCAGGGGCTAAGGAGGGGAAGGAGAAGTTTCAGTTTGGGATGGTGAAAAATTCTGAAAATGGACAATGGTAATAGTTGTAGAACATTGTGAATGTACTTAATGCCACTAAATTGTACACTTAAAATGGTTGAAGTGGTAAATTTAATGTTATATACAGTTCATCATAATCAAAACATTTTTAAAAGTGTAGGAAACTTCTGCTGTAGGCCATGTCTAAAAAGATGACTAAGAAACAAGAATGGAGGGGCGCCTGGGTGGCTCAGTAGGTTTAGTGTCCAACTCATGATTTTGGTTCAGGTCATGATCTCAGGGTCATGAGGTCGAGCCCCGCATCAGGGAAGTCTGGCTGAGATTACCTCTGACCCTGCACTTGCTCATGTTCGCACATGTGCCCGCACACCCACGCATAAACCTTCTCTCCAATCAAGAAATAAAATCTTAAAAATAAAATCAACTTTGATCTTAATGCCCTAGTGTTAATGTTATATCATAAACCGTCCTCCAAAAAGATACATTGAAGTCCTAACCCCTGGTACTCAGAGTGTGACCTTAATTGAGAATTAGTTAAGATGAAGCCATACTGGAGTAGGGGTGGGCCCTCAGCCCAATTGTGACTTGTGTCCTTGTAAGAAGATGGAAATTTGGCAGAAACACAGAGAGAGGACGGCTATGTGAAGATGGAGGCAGAGACTGGAGCTATACAGCCACGGACCAAGGAACGTCTAGGGCTACCGGAAGCTGAAAAGCCAAGAAAGGATTCTCCTCAGGAGGGTTCAAAGGAAACATCGCCCTGCCAACACGCTGATGTCAGACTTCTAGTCTCTAGACTTTGAAAGAACACATTTCTATTGTTTTAATCCAGTTTGTAGGATTTGTTACAGCAGCCCTAGGAAACTAATTCACTAGGTAGTTAATACCAATAGAAAATGATTATCACACACCTGCCTTCTTTAGTGCCTCAGTGTTACCACAAACAGCAAGACCCACT
This sequence comes from Ursus americanus, assembly GCF_024610735.1. Lineage (NCBI taxonomy): Eukaryota > Metazoa > Chordata > Mammalia > Carnivora > Ursidae > Ursus > Ursus americanus. The sequence continues at coordinate 51,606,440 of NC_142127.1, forward strand.
ATAAAAGATGACTTTACGCCAGAATATACCTTACCCTTAGGAGAGATTCTGTTTTAGCATTAAAAAGTTCTAAGTTTTTCCTGCTTATTTACATAAAAATACAAATGATATTCGAATCTAGAAAATGGAAACTTCATAAGAAGAGAGGCTAGAAATGTTGAATTTTTGAAAGATTATCTAGAAAATAGGTAACTAGTAAACAAACTGATCTACCTAATTTGTTTATAACTTTCAAGTAGTTATCTCTTTTACAGCCTAGGATCTATGTCCAATTAAAGTCCCGCCAATCATTTTATACTTTAGACCATTTGTCAGCGAATGTAAGGAAACATTTTTTTTTAGAACTCCTCTACAAGAAATACTTAATATAATCACATAGGTTCTGTCTTGGGGAAGCTAGAGATAAATCAGAAGAAAGGAAAAATATAAAGCGTCACCAAATTAAACCTGTGATCTCCAAAAATAACCAAAAGTAAATACAATGATTTGGACAAAAAATTTAAAGCACACTGGGTGAAGGAATATAGCAGAGACTGCTGGCTGTCCATATCCCCTTTGCCCTCACGGGTCCAGTACATGTTAATGTACTTGTTGTAAGGATCTATAACTCTGGCTAAGCACCGTGCTCAGATCACGGGCCAACAGGTGCCAGGGAGTTCACAATTCTAGGAGCAGCCCATAACCAGTGACTGAGGGAAATTAGTTGATAATCACCCCAGCCTCCTCATCATTCCAATAGAAAAACTATAAGAAACTTTCTATACTATTTTTCAGAGGTCCCTAACAGGACTGAGCCCCGGCTGTTCAGGTTTCTACCTGCTTGTTTACATATTAAATAATATATAACAAAATTAAACTCGGGTTTCCTTCTCTTCCTGATCTTAATTCCTCATTCCCTGAAGTGTGCCTCCTAAAATAGCTCCCAAAGAAACCACCTGCACTCCAATCCTTGCCTCGGTGTCTACTTCTGAGGAAACCCAATCTAAGACTTTAACCTAAGTTTAGATGAAAAGGCGAAGGGTCTCATATTTGACTCAAAATAGCTTTGCAACACCAAATGGAACAGTCTTGAGAAAGCTCATAAGGAGTTTCTTCTTAACCTCTGTTTATAAATCACACTGTCCACATAATTGTTCAGGTGAGTGAAGATGGAAGTGATCCTAAAGCCTATAACTTCTCTTATGTGCATCTCTTCCAGCTTCACATCTCCCATTATACTCCTTTTCCAAGTTTAGACAGAAACTTCAAAACTCTTTCTCCAGTGCAAAGCTAAAATTATAGCTTGATGAATATAGATCAGAAACAGCTAAGGACAACGGATATGCATTTAACCCTTTTGGGAGGCCACCTAAAAGAAAGAATTTCCTGGGGCGCCTGGGTGGCACAGCGGTTAAGCGTCTGCCTTCAGCTCAGGGCGTGATCCCCGCGTTGTGGGATCGAGCCCCACATCAGGCTCCTCCACTATGAGCCTGCTTCTTCCTCTCCCACTCCCCCTGCTTGTGTTCCCTCTCTCGCTGGCTGTCTCTCTCTCTGTCGAATAAATAAATTTAAAAAATCTTTAAAAAAAAAAAAAGAAAGAATTTCCTTAGAGCTTTTTTCTAAATAATAATAAAAAAAAACTAATAATACATTATTATGAAAAAAAAGTTCTAGTAACAGAGAGGTGTAGAGTTTAAGTAGTATTCACCCTAATCACCCATTTCCCTTTCCAAATACTTAGTTCTTAAAACTTTTTAAACTTTCCAGATGTTTACAGTTAACATGATTGAGGGTGTTTCCATACTTATTTTACTACAAATATGGTTATGACTTTTTTTTTTTTAAGGCAAAAGTAGTTATAAAAGTATATATATATATGATGTAAAAATAAACCAACTACTTACAAAATTAACCCACCTTCAAACATCATTCCCTGGTTAAGTTGGTTTCTATCCTCACCAACTGTCATACTGTTACATTATGATATCAGGGAAATCGCTGGTAAAATTATATCTAGGAGACCTCCATTTTCCTTTTTTTTTTTAATTTCTTTTTAAATTTTTATTTATATTTTTTTAGAGGGTAGGGAGGGGCAGAGGAAGAGGGAGAGAGGGAATCTTAAGCAGTTCCACCTCACAACCCTGAGATCATGACCTGAGCTGAAATCAAGAGTCAGATCCTCAACGAACTGAGCCACCCAGGTGCCCCCAAACCCCCATTTTCTTTTCTTTTGCATTTTTTAATATTTTATTTTACTTAAGTTCAATTAATTAATATATAGTGTATATTAGTTTTAAAGGTAGAGTTCAGTGACTCGGCAGTTGTATGTAACACCAATGCTCATTAGATCATATGCCCTCCTTAACACCCATCACCCAATTACCCCATCCTCTCCCCTCCCTCCCCTCCAGCAACCCTCAGCTTATTTCCTATGGTTAAGAGTCTCTTATGGTTTGTCTCCCTCTTTGACTTTGTGTTGTCTTGTCTTTCCCTCCCTCCCTCTATGCTCCTCTGTTTTGTTTCTTAAATTCCACATAAGTGAAATCATATGATAATTGTATTTCCCTGATTAACTTATTCTGCTTAGCATAATACCCTCTAGTTCCACCCACATCACTGCAAATGGCAAGATTTCATTCTTTTTGATGGCTGAGTAATATTCCATTGTGTATATACACCACCTCTTCTTTATCCATTCATCTGTCAATGGACATCTGGGCTCTTTCCATTGTTTGGCTATTGCAGACGTTGTTGCTATAAACATTGGGGTGCAGGTGCCCCTTTAGATCACATTTATACCTTTGCCAAGACCCCCATTTTCAGTAATAATGAACTAAGTGATTCAGAGTGAATTTCTCTAACAACAACTATAAAACAGGTCTAACTGGAGGAAATACCTTATAATACCAAGGACCTAATAAGATAATGAGGCAGCACCACACTAAGAAAAGGTAGGGATGCCTAAGCCACTTCTACCCTTGTGGGGGAGGGGTTGCCCACTGTATGGCATGAAACTCAAACTTTAGCATGCCTAAGAACCACTGGGAGAGCTTGTTAAAACATATCCTCAGAGATTCTGATATAGAAGATCTATAGCTTCCATTTCTTTTTTTTTTTCTTTTTTTTTTTTTAAAGATTTTATTTATTTATTTGACAGAGACAGCCAGCGAGAGAGGGAACACAAGCAGGGGGAGTGGGAGAGGAAGAAGCAGGCTCCCAGCGGAAGAGCCTGACGTGGGGCTTGATCCCAGGATGCAGGGATCACGCCCCGAGCAAAAGGCAGATGCTTAACGACTGCGCCACCCAGGCGCCCCTATAGCTTCCATTTCTAACAAGCTCCCAGGTGATGGTTATATTGCTAGTCTGAGGACCACACTTTAATTGTCCCTGATCTAGACTAGAGACAGGGACAGCAGGGGATGAGGGAAGTACAGAAATGATTTGGTGAACACATATAAGGCCAGACTCTGTGTATCAATCCCTCATTCTATCTTCCCCTTCTCACTTTCACCACTCAACAGTGTTGACATCCCACTGTTGCTTTTGGCCACTATTACCTGGGGTCATCTGCCAATCCTCAGGAAAAAGCTAAGATGCCACAGCTTTTTGATATATGACAGAAGAGACACTTCAATAGGAGTAGGGAAAGACAGTCTTTTTAAAATATGGTGTTGGAATAACAGGTAAAAAAAAATATATCAAATCAATGCCTGCCTTATACTACTTACAAAAAATAAATTCCAGGTAGGCTACTGAGAACAGTAAAATAATACGGCTTTTAGAACATAAAAGATCATCTTGATGACCTTAAAGTAGGAAAGATTTCTTAAGACACAAAAACCACTATACTTAAAAATTAAGACCTGTTCATTAAAAGATACCATAAAAAGAGCAAAAACAAAAGCCACAGAATGGGAGAAGATATCTGCAATCCATTTAAGACAAATGATTAGTATCCAGAATAAATATATAACTTTAATGAAGTAATGAGAACAAGACACTGATCTAAGAGAAAATGGGGAAAATTAGAACTGACATTTCACAAAAGAGGAAATCCAAGAGTCAACAAATATAAAAAAAAGGTCTCCAATCTTACATAGAGAACTGCAACTTAGAACCATAACCAATACCATCACACAGGTATCAAATTGCGAAAATGAAAAAAAAAAATCTGGCAATATCAAGTGGTGACAACAGGATAAACTCTAAGAAAACAGTGTTATCTAGGAAAGTTGAAGGTATATATATACTCCTACTTCTAGACACATGCCTTAAACTACCCTATGTGCACGAGGATGTAAAAGAATGTTCACAGCTGCATTGTTCGTAATTATCAAAAACTTGGGGGGGGGGATTGAAATGCCCAGTAACAGTAAAAAAGATTTTTTAATTATGATATATTCTTCCAATAAAATATTTTACAGTAAGGAAAACAAATGAGTTAAAGGTAAATGCTACATGAATGAGTACACAAAATAATGTTGAGTGAAAAATGCTCATATAAATACATACAATATGACACTATATAAAGTATTAAATCAGGAAAAACAAATTCATACTGTTTTAGGTGGCACGTACACTGGTATAAAGCAAGGTCATTATTATTATAAATTTCAGAACTGCAGTTAGCTGTGGGAAGATGAAGAGTGTTAAGACTGGTAAGTACCAGGGATATTTTTGGGTGCTAATAATGTTCTATTTCTTGACATGCAAGAAGGTTTTGCTAGCCTTTATTTTACAACTATTTTTTAAATGCATATGAGGTCAATACACTTTTTTGGAATTTTACAAGGAAAAAAAAAAAGACAGGGGTGCCCGGCTGGCTGTCAGTAGGGCATTGACTCTCGATCTCAGGGTCATGAGTTCAAGCCCCCTGTTGGGCCTAGAGCTTACTTAAAAAACAACAACAACAACAACTTATTGGTCCTGGGGCGCCTGGGTGGCTCAGTCGTTAAGCATCTGCCTTTGGCTCAGGGCGTGATCCCAGCGTTCTGGGATCGAGCCCCGTATCAGGCTCCTCCGCTGGGAGCCTGCTTCTTCCTCTCCCACTCCCTCTGCCTGTGTTCCCTCTCTCGCTGGCTGTCTCTCTCACTCTGTCAAATAAATAAATAAAATCTTTAAAAAAAAAAAAAACTTATTGGTACTGTAGTCAGACTGATCTGGTTGAAAAACTTGGTCTACAATTTACTAAGCATGAAATCTCGAGCAATTCATAAAGCCTCTTGAAATTTAGGCTTCCTTAGTTTTAACATGGAGATAATATATATACTTGTATGTTGTGAAGTTGAAATAAGATAACATAGGGGCACGTGGGTGGCACAGCGGTTAAGCGTCTGCCTTCGGCTCAGGGCGTGATCCCAGCGATCCGGGATCGAGCCCCACATCAGGCTCTTCTGCTATGAGCCTGCTTCTTCCTCTCCCACTCCCCGTGCTTGTGATCCCTCTCTCGCTGGCTGTCTCTATCTCTGTCAAATAAATAAATAAAATCTTTAAAAAAAAAAAAAAAGAAATAAGATAACATATATAAAAAGTGTCCAACAGTGCCTGACTCAAAAAATGAGAAAGACAAGATGTCCCTGCAGTAAATGATTCAGTACTGTAAAAGATCTTAATTCTCTACAAGTTGAGTTACTGAGTCAACCCAAATCCTATTTTTGCTAACAACTAAAAAAAATCTTCTAAAAGCCATGTGTTCTACTATATTTACCAGTATTGGGTTTGCTACAAGAATCTATAGCATACATTCTCAGTGAGGGTGATATTATTCATAGAGGGGCAAAAGATTGATTCTTATGGGTGAAAAATACTTAGTAATTAAAATGGTCTGTGGTCCTCCAAAGCTCAACCCTAGCCAACAAATCCTTACTCATCAGTATTTAATTTCTCTCATCAGTGAGAAATTAAATTAATTAATTTAAATTAAATTTTAATTAATTTTTTTCCTTAGGGATGGTGATAATGAAAAAAAAAAAGGTTAAGAAACATGGGTCTGTAATTTATTCTGAAGCAGTGGAATCTAATATGAGGAAAGTAAACGATGGAATGACCAGTTTTGGGAAACAAGAAAATTAGCTTATAATGCTTTCCATCTATCCAGAAAAGTTGAATGGGGAAAGGGAAAAATGAATGGGGAGAAGGTGTTCAGATTTTTCTGTAAACATGAGTTCAACCAATGCTTTTAAATCATGTACAGAAATTTTAGGAATATTTTAGAAATAAAAAGAAAATACTGTTAACAAGGTATTAAAAATAGCACTCAACATTCTGGTTTTCTTTGAGAGGAAAAGCCAGGAAATGGTAGCCCAAGAATTTAAGAAGAACCTGATGTCCCTTACTCCCATTTCAGTAAAAAGCAACATTGATAACTTTATTTTTAAGATAGTAATTCTTCTAAAAGACATAAGGATATCAGTTAAGTTTCAATAAACTAAGGGATGACTGCTTAAGAATTTATTCTAATCAGTAACCATGCTGTTTGGGCAGATAAATTGCTTTCAATCCCAACATCTTTCTCACAACCTTTTTTCCTTTTTAAAAAGGAGTATTTTTCATACCCATACTTTTAATCCCTTTCTCTGTCCTAAATCTCATACAATTCCTTCAGACAAATCTCTCTCCTTTCTCTATTCTATATGAATAGGAAATAACTGAAATAGTCATGATGTTAAGAGAAGTAAGATAACTTGGGCTGTTCCAGACTACCAAGGAAACCAGTGGCCCAACACAGGCCTCCCTGTTCCAAGACCAGGCACTGTCAACCATAATTTACTGATAGTGTGCACAAGCTTTAGAGGCTGATTCTGTAACTGATTTCTTCCTTAAGAGTGCAGAACTCCTGTGGTGCATGAGTGGCTCAGTCGGTCAGGCGTTGGACTCTTGGTTTCAGCTCGGGTCATGATTGCAAGGTCATGATCTTGGGGTTGTGAGAGCAAGCCCCTTGGTGGGCTTGGTGCTGAGCTCGGAGTCTGCTTGAGATTCTCCCCCTCTCCTCGTGCCCCTCCCCCAGCTCTCTCTCTCTCTTTCTCTTTCTCAAATAATAAAATCTTTAACAACAACAAAAAAGAGTGCAGCACTCCCTAATCAACTGAGTTTTCAAAAAATAAGAAAATTAAAAATAAACGCATCTATTAAAAATACATGAAAAATTAAAAAGATAGAAAATCCTTCCCATGACAAAAAAAAAAAACAACTTAAAAAGCAAGTACAGTTTAGGGAAGATATTAGTAAGTGAGAAAATACATAATTTTTAAAAAAGATTTTAAGTAATCTCTACACCCAACATGGGGCTCAAACCCACAAGCCCAGGATCAAGAGTCATACTCTCGGGGCCTGGGTGGCACAGCGGTTAAGCGTCTGCCTTCGGCTCAGGGCGTGATCCCCGGCATTATGGGATCGAGCTCCTCTGCTGTGAGCCTGCTTCTTCCTCTCCCACTCCCCCTGCTTGTGTTCCCTCTCTCGCTGGCTGTCTCTATCTCTGTCAAATAAATAAATTAAATCTTTAAAAAAAAAAAAAAGAGTCATACTCTCTACCCACTGGGCCAGCCAGGTGCCCCAAGAAAATACATAATTAAGGCCATTTTTTTTTAATGTAAAAGACCATTTGATCATACTTAAACTAAAATCTTCAAAACTGATTTTGAAACATTTATTATATATTACTAATTACTCAGTACAATATGATAAAAAACACATTTGAATATTAAACACAATGATATGTGTTTTCACTCCATAAAGATTAAAATTGCCTTTCTAGAAGTACATTCATTCAGTCAACCTCTATGGAAGACCAATTTCTTGTATAAATCACTTCTTCAAATCCACAAAACTCATACATTCAGTTGTTGCTCTAAATCCGTAAGTTTTTCATCATAAAGCTACACTTCTCTAACATTAAAACTTGAGAATATACATAGAAACCATATGAAAACTCAATATTACTGCTAAATATGCCTTGCTAAGAACACCTTAAATAGCCTGTCACAATGACCCTCTGTTACCAAAAGAAAATGAAGTTTCTCCATGATTTTTTAACAGAAATTATCCTTGGATTCTAAAATTCCATAACAATATTAGGTATTTAATTTTATTAGATGCATTACTATTAAAAATTTAATTAAAAAATGAACTCAAGTATCAAAGAAGCTATAAATTTTTACTTACATATTCAGGTTTTAATTTTTTATCTCCTCCTCTCACAGCCACTTTTTCTAGTTTATCTATAATGGGCCCAATCATTTCCTCATCTTTAAGCTGAAGTTCTTCGTGTATTATTTCTATATCTCGAATAGGATCTACACTTCCTTCAACATGCGTGATATCATCATCTTCAAAAGCACCTAAAATGAATTAAAGAGAAGCAATCCAATAAACAATACAGAAAGCCATTATTAAAGATTCCTAGAAGGTTAACAACTTATTCAAATTAATCTGAATTCTTGCAAGCAGGACATAGTATATATATATTTTGACCTATTTAGTGATATTTAGGGCACCAGCAACAAAACAGTAATTCAAGAACTTCAACATTTCAAAAACTGATTGAAATAAATAAAATTATGATCTTTACAGAAAGAAAATTATGCTCCAGAACTACTGCTATTTTCAGGTTTGGTACATTAAAAGATACTGAATTCCAGGCATGAGAGCCTGAAGTTCTAAACTGCACTATTAGGGTTTCCAAGGGAAACCGGATTTGGGGTGGGGGGGTGGGTGAAATCATCTGGCAGACCTCTTCCCTGCTTCAATCTACTTTATCACTGTGGTTCTGACGGTGATTAGATAATGAACCACTCAGACACACAATTTACACAGCAGCTAATTTCATCGGCCTGATTTGAGGGTATGGTTTTTAGGGGGCTATCAAAGAAGCAGATGAAGGTGCATTTGTCATATATGAGTGACAACCATTCACACTATCTGAACAAAATGGTGCTGGCCCTTATTAGAAACACATGCTATTATCACATATTTAAAGTGCAGTTGAAGCCATAATTTCAAATTGCCAACTGGAAACATAAGGGTAAAACAACCAGATATTACTGAAGCATGTGTACTGACTTTATGCCCTTTTGAAGACATAATGTGGCAACATAATTCAACTGGGATTTACTCAAATTACCAGATAAAGAACAGTATCACAAAAATGAACAAACACTAAGAAATATTATAAACAGAAAGCAGTGATATACCCACAAAACAAAAAACACATTTATAAACAAATTAATTTAATTTAAATTACCAACTAGATTATATACCCAAAATGAGATGTTTTCAAACATAAAGCATTGATTATTTTAGATAAAGATATCATAGGAATCATGAGACAGTCTGATTGAGTTTTAATAAGAGAAAAACAGTGACCATAGCTCATTCTTCTGTATCAAAGACCAAGATATTCGCATTAGTTTACAAAGAATTTTTAAATATAATTTTCTAGAATTTAAAATAATTAAGCTGTTTGTATCTCAATGTACAACTATTTAGTAATATAAATTAAAAAACATAAGTATATTGTTGCAATTAAAATATAAGTACTTAAAATAATAGTTAAGTATTCTTGGCATTAAACTGATGATATGTTAAATAGTGCCATACAAATTATATGAACAAAATTAGCAAGAAATGAGGGTGTATATTATATCTTACTGGTAAATATACTACACAGACAGTGATTTAGGTACATTTTTTGAATATTTGGAAAGTATGAAAAAAGACTTCCTGGAAGTACAATATTTAACATGTTTTGAGGCATCTTACACAAATGACAAAATAAAATAGGAAAATAAAAATGAAAGCTTCGTGGCAGAGCAACAAAGACAGTATGGTCAGTTCAGCTATAAAAATAACTACACTTTTTATGACACTCCAAATGAAAAATATCCTATGTAGTCATCTTTATGTAAGAACCAATGAGTTAACAACTATAGCGATGTCCTCAACAACAGTATATACATCAGGTTTTAAATGACAATTTCTTAACGCAACCCTCAATTTTAATTGAGTAGATAACAGAGAGAAACTTAGGAACTGCAATTCTTCTGGAAGCAAAGAAAAGAAAGCTCTCTGATCATCTGAATTAATCCAAACAGAAAACTAGAATAAAGGGAAATACCACTTGCCTATCTTATAACCTTTAAATTATCCTCTAGATTGCACTTTGCCTGGAGTCTGTCAAGGATTTGGCTAGAAAAGAAGTTATGATAACTGTATCATCACTAATCCATTCCCCTACTGTAAGAAAAAAACTCAAAACACAAACCTTATACACTCTGGATTGCACTGTTGTTCCTATGCCTGAAAGTTGTTGTTGTTATTTTTAATTTGTATGTGAGGTGGTAACATACTATGAGAAGAACTTATATTTTTTTGATAAGTATTGCGAAAAATTAAGATAAAAATTAAGCAAAGGCAACATTAAAGTTACCCTCTAAAACTGAATAGCCTTGTGATGAAATGAGGCCTAAAACAGCTGTAAAATATAAGCTACAGAAATTTGGTGGCCATATGGGCAACTTCCATTTCTTAGAAAGTTTCTAAAAAGTTAGAGATTACTTCCCAGAGATACACTCCTAGGTCAACACACCTCACTGTATACTTACATTAGAGCATTCTTCCACATCTTATCTGTTTTAGTATAAGATGTAGTGGTTAAAAGTAAGGGTTTTCGAGTCAGACAGGCTTACTTGTCATAAAATCTTAGACAAATAATTAAACCTCTAAGGATCTTATTTTCACATCATTAAAATGAAGACGTTTTTACCTCTTAGAGAATGGGTATGATTAAATCAGCTATCATATGTAAAGAGCTTAGCAGAAAGCCCCACACATAAACTCTTTCAGTAACTGAGGCATATACTACTTGTTTTAATGATGTAGGAATTGGTAATTTAGAAGAAATTTCATAGTAATATACTCAAACATTAGCTTTTAGTAATATCATTTCATGTCATTCAATTCACCTTGGAATAGGTTAATATAAGTTTTGTGAATTTACAGAGACTTCCCCCCACTAATTCTTCTTATTTCACCAGAACATTTTTACCCTAGTCCATGGCCAGAGTTATTTATTTCAACTTCACTTTAACTAAAACAATGATTATTATAATTGTTATAATTATTATCATCATTCCTCTTTGGGGGAAATATTGTACTGGTAAAGAAGAAGACTTTACTCATCTTGAAGACTATACTATATCCACTGAATTGTTTGACGAGAAAGTTATTTCCATCTCAATTCTCTTCAGTCCTTTTGAATATGTGAAAGAGAAAATCTCAGTCTGATGCTGCTGGTCTTTAATATCTAACATCTATAAATTTATCTTTTTATCAACAGAGCAGACCTCAGTCTCAGAGCTTCTAAAGGCTAAAAAAAATTTTTTTTTAAGATTTTATTTATTTATTCGACAGAGATAGAGACAGCCAGCGAGAGAGGGAACACAAGCAGGGGGAGTGGGAGAGGAAGAAGCAGGGTCATAGCAGAGGAGCCTGATGTGGGGCTCGATCCCATAACGCCGGGATCACGCCCTGAGCCGAAAGCAGACGCTTAACCGCTGTGCCACCCAGGCGCCCCCTAAAGGCTAAAAATTTAATACATAGTTTTCATTGTATTTATTTTTATTATCTTAAATTTTGGCAAGTGATACTAATTTTTCACTTATATTAGTGACAAAGTTTCCTGTTTAATTTAGTCAAAAAACATTAGATCACATTTTTTTAATAAAATCAAGAAATTTCTGAAAATACTAACTACGGTCATTTTGGTGATAGGATTTTATCTGATCTTTTAAAACTTCTTTGGTATTATTCTGTATAAAAAAGCTGATGTGAGACAGCATGTATGTGCAGTCGGGGAGTGGTCACGTCGCTGTGCAATACTTTAAGGAGGATAGTAAGGGAGGCCTCTCTAAGATGACACTGGACCTGAGACCAGAATGGACAGGAGGAGGCAGTAATGTGAAGATCTGAAGGAAAAGCGCTCTAAGAAGAAGTATAAAATCCCTAAAATGGGAACAAGCTTGAAGTGTTTCAGAAATAGAAAGAAGGTCAGTGTGGGTGAACCACAGCGGAGGACGGTAAACAGAAGTTAAGTTGGAGAAGTAAAGCAGTTCACATACATTTTTAAGTTATGGGAGTTCGGATTTTACTCTAGCTATAATGGGAAGCCATTAACTGGAAAGTCTGAAGTAAAGAGGAGGTAGGGTAATAAGATATGACTTATGGCAGGAGGCCATTTTGGCTACTTTAAAAAGAACAAACTTTAAGGGAAGGGACAAGAATGATGGCAGAAAGACTCAGTTAGGAGGTAGTAGTAGTAGTACATATGAGAGATGACCAAGTGAGTGGTAACTTGAAATAAAATAGAGAAGACGAGAAATGTTTGGACAGGAAATGTATTTTAGAGATGGACCATATGTAGGATAAAGGTCATGAGTGAAGATATAAAACTGGGAGTTATCAGATATGTTTAAAATTATGGGCCTAGATGATGTCATGTGAAGAGAGCACTCCAACACTCAGATGTTTGATGGGAAAGAGGATTTGACAAAAGAGACTAAGGGGTGACAAAGTAAGATCTATCATTCAAGAAGATGGCCCACTTAGAAATCACGGCCACTTTCAAAGTTTCACATTCCGCGTAAGCTGGCATAAACACTGAAAACAAACACTGACCAACTGCAAGTTGGCAAACCAACAGATACGGAATAATTGACATCACACATGTCAAGAACAAAATCTGTAACATCAAGTCACACGTAAGGCTTCAGGATTCTCCAAGGCAGCCCCATGCCAAAAGACAGTAGAGCAATGTCTTTAGAGTCCTAAGGAAAGAGACTGTGACTCAAGAATTTTATAACCAGCCAGCCTGTGTTTCAGGGATAGAGTTTCACAGGAATAGAGATTAACGGCAAATAGACTCTGCATTAATACACTCTAACATATAAAACTGAACAACTGCAAGAATTAAGTTAACAAAATTATAAACTATGGAAAGTTAAGAATGAGAACACAAAATTTCAGAGACAAGGAAAAGGAGGTAAAAACATAAGTGTGCTAATTTCCTCATCTTTCCCAATATGGGATCAATAGATGGACAGATAAAGATGAAACATGTAATTAAAAAATAGTTTCTCCCATCTTTTAGTGTTCTCATGATCCTCTTTCTTCACTCCAGCAGAATCATGAAAGTGAAAAAATTACCTTAAGTTCAGTCATTTCTTCTGTGTTGCTTTGGTCCTTTTTCTTTCTTTCAAACTCAATAAAATAAAATGTAGTATTCTATTTCTTTTTTTTAATTTTTTAAAATTTATTTGAGAGAGGGAAAGAGAGCGCGAGCAAGGTAGGAGAGGCAGGGGGATAAGGAGACTCCCCACCAAGCAAGGAGCCCGACTTGGCACTTGATCCCGAAACCCTGGGATCATGACCTGAGCCAAAGGCAACTGCTTAACCAACTGAGCCACCCAGGCACCCCCGTAGTATTCTATTTAAAATAGAACATCTAATTCTATTTAAAATAACACACGAATGATCACATTTATATAAAATTGTTTCTCTCTCAGTAACACTAATGCTAATAAATAATTAACCAAATGCTAATAAAATAATTCCTGGACAGTGAGCTATTGAGCAACTGTTAAATCTTCTTCAACAGTTCCATCTTGCTTTAAAGTTTTTATAATGAACACGCATTGTTTGCACAAGTCATTTTTAAAGTCATTTTTTTAAACACAATAAATGAGTTTAATTTGCAGAAAAATTTGTACGAATTTTACTTCAAATTTTGGTTTTGCAGTGACTAGCCACAAGGAGAAAATCACTATTACCATTAAAATTATTTTATACCTATACATTTTTATACATATAAAATAGGTGACTGAAAATAATACCAACTATAGCAAAGCTTCCTTATCAAAGATTTGTTAAAGAAGAAAATTAACCATAAGCTAGGCTGAGATCACAAAGATTTTTTACCCATCAATCTTGCAATGCTTCCTTTCATAACAAAGCACCTTTCTCAAATCTTCTTGACTTCTCTCACATTTCCAACACTTTTCTCTTTTGCTAACCAGCAGCAAAGACTTAAGCTTTCTCACTTCATAGGGAAAATGCATGGATGTTTGGAATATCAAAGCCGCATTTTGTTTTTACCCAATCTTCCTTCTTTCCAGCAGTAAAAGTGAAACATTACCTTCGATTTACGACCAATCTCTCTACAGTCTCTGCTATGGATTTTATCCTCTCCCAAGGAAATTCACTGCACAGATTGTTCCTTGTATTTCCTGAGACCTCAATCTATGACACCTCTCTCTCTCTGATATTTGTAGCTTCTCCATTTCCACTAATATTCTCCCATGAACACTGAAGTAGGCTTAAGATTCTACAGTAAATCAATCACGTCAGTCACCCCTGAACATGAATCCCCATTCTGGTATTGCTTTCCTTCCTCCGGTTCAGAGCAAAATTTTTAAAAGAACTGTCTGTGCCTGCTCTACTTCTTGACTTCCTACTTAAAACTCAGCCCGCTGCAGTTTGGTATGCCTCCACCATGTTATCAGAAATTGATCTCAAAAAGGATGCCAATGATTTGTCTTTATGACGTTAAGTCAAGTAGCCATTCGTTGTGAATTCTGTATGACCTCTCAGCAGCTAACTTCACTGACATAGTCTCTTTCACTGATTCCTTATAACCACATTCTCCTGATTCTCTCCTATTTTCTTCAGCCATTTCTTCTTAGGCTATTCCTTTTCTTGCTCTAACTAGCACATAAACATTGATGTCCCTCTTGGCTGTCTTCTGTTATCCCTCTATTACACACTCATTAACAGAATTTCCAGCCCAGAACTCCTGAGTGGTTCCAGTATATTCTGAGGTCATAGCAAATAAGATGAACCAAAAATTCTTTTTGGTTATTATATAGATCATTTCTACTATAAAATCTATTTACTAAGTGAATAAATGTAAAATGTTAATGCTTATACTAAAGTTGTAAAGTTTTTTGAAAATTTTATTTATTTATTTGACAGAGAGCGAGCACAAGCGGGGGCGGGGGCACGCAGGGAGGGGGAGAAGAAGGCTCCCTGCTGAGCAGGAAGGCTGACATGGGGCTCGATCCCAGGACCCTGGGATCATGATCCGAGCTGAAAGCAGACACTTAACCGAATGAGCCACCCAGGGGCCCCCTAAAGTTATAACTTTTAATATTTGTGTGCCTCCTTTACTAAGAACCAGTCAAAAAACAGAAATATTTTACTTGGTGAGATACGTTTGACTACCTATATGGCATGAGACATTCTATATATTTATTTCCTGTGTGATGTGGCAGAAATGAGTTAACTATTTTCAATTATTATAAATGGATTTAAGTTTGATCAATTTACTCATTCATTCATTCAAAGTCTAATATCCTTCTTTTTAAAAAAAGATTTTATTTATTTATTTTAGAGAGAGAGTGACGGGGGAGGAGGGTCAGAGGGAAAAGGAGAGGGACAAGCAGATTTCCCACTGAGCACAGAGCTGGAGGAGGGGCTTCACCTCACAACCCTGAGACCATGACCTGAGCCTAAACCAAATCAGACGCTTAGCCTACTAAGTCACCCAGACGCCTCTCAAAGTCTAATATCTTATTCCATAAAGACTTGAATAAGAAAGATAAATCTATACTGTCTAGGATGCTAAATCTAACTGGGAAGGATTTTAGAAATAAAAATATACTTCAGAAACTCAAGACTTCAGTGAACTGCTTTGTTACATTTCTACTTAAATTTGGACTGTATTCAGTTTTCAGAAACAAAGCATCCTAGTTAGATGTAGAAAGAGATTTTAAAATACATGATGTATCTAAGTGTACAGGCTTCACAGCAGCACTTTATATAAACCACCTGTCATGGAAACCTTATATTCCAAATTGCATGTCTGAAGTTTTCTTGGGAATAAGAGGGTATGTGGTCAAGATGGACCAATTTGACTCACCCTTTATCACTACAATACAGAGATAAGGAATTCCTTGCTATTTAACCAGTGCATAAACTGTCACCCCCTCAACACATATGTAAACCACAATATGCTTTACTAAACATAAGTTCCCCATTTATTTTTTTAAAGATTTTTTATTTATTTATTTGAGAGAGAACAAGAGAGAAAGAGAGAGTGTGCATGCACAGAGGGAGAGGAAGAAGCAGACTCCCTACTGAGTAAAGAGCCCGACATGGGGTTCGATCCCAGGACCCCGAGATCATGACCTGAGCCAAAGGCAGACGCTTAACCAACTGAGCCACCCAGGCACCCCTAAGTTCCCCATTTAAAGAAAGCTTGTTTATATATCTAACAATATGGTAAGTCTTTTGAGAATTAAAAACAAAAATCGAAATAACAGGATCTTGGTTTCAATGACTGGACAATGTGCTTGGAAAAACAAATATAATCTAATAAAAAGAATAATACTCACTAACAAGGACTTTAAGTATAGATTTAATTAATAATTAATCATCAAGGCCTTTAAATATAGGAAAAGAATAGTATAGGTAAAGAAGATGAAGAAAGGCATGACAAGTAACAGGAAAAAGCATCAGAGGAAAAAAATAAAGACTGAAATAAACAAGGCTTACTGGAAAGCTGAGTATAGTGAGAAATTGTACCGAGGAGTAGTAGAAGATAAAAGTTTATTACATCAGGTAGGTGTGAAGGATAGGGAAGTCCAAATAGGAATATAAGTCTGGATCCCAACTGATAATCAACAAGGAGCCAACACTGGTTTTTGTGGTAGTAAGAAATGGAAAGCAGCATTTAGAAAGGCTAACCAGAAGTAGGGAACCAGCTGAAAGAGAACTGCTATACTCCAAATACACTGCCGAAGTGCACTAGGATACTGATGGGAGATATGAGGCAGGGAGGATGAATGGTAAGACTCAACCAAAGAAAACAATGTCAACTAGATAAAAGCAATGACAGAGGGAGATCATGTCAAGGCTTCAAGCCAAGAGATCTTTATTTGCATTTAAGGCAACATCAATACATGTAAGATTCAAAGCCCAAAACAAGCATGAAACGAAAAGGTGTTACATAACTAAAGTACAGACTCTAAGAAAAATAAATAAATAAAAATAAAAAATACAGTACAAACTCTAGAAAAAAATTATTATGCAAATATACCGAATCTTAAATCACAGCACCAAAACATCCTGTATGCCACATTACACTTCACATTCTTTCCAGTTTCCCCTATGTGGTAAAAATAAATGTTTTGAACATCTGTATTCTAATCCAGAGTCCTACCCCAAATCACTAAAAGGTTACGGGCCATATTCCTAAACCAGTAGAAGAAATATTATTAAATACAATGCTAAAAATCAAGACAAGGATATCATGCTCAAAAAAATCTTTACCTTTTCAAATTTCTAATCCATTCTTCAAAGTCCTACCTTGTGTCAGAACTGTGATTCCCAACTTTCTTATAATTCTATAGGTCATTAATATTTAAAGAGAAGGGAGAGAGCTAAATTTGTATTGACAACTCACTTAACATCAATAGTTTTATTCATAAACACTGGAAAATGCCAGTTCCTATTTACTTTCTGAAAATGACATAACAAAAATTCCTTATTGTATGGTAGAGAAGAGTGGTTTAAAGCAGGAGTTAAAGCTGTTTATTGAATATTCCAGATGCTCTGATTTAGTAGTGTAGTTTAAGCCCAGGTTTACAGGGGCACTTTAAAACTCTAGTCTTAATCTACATAAAGTCCCTTCCCACCTTGACAATAAAAGCAATTTGAGCAAAAAGAGTCTAATTCATAGCTGGACCTCAATCTTGTAATACTTATCTCTGTGTTAAGTAAGATGTGTAGTTTAAGCTACTTTCCTTAAGTTATAAAGTGGAAAAAGGGCATCTTGACTTATTATATTTACTTCAAAAATCAATTTACCTTCTTAAAAATATCAGAGAATAAGGAGAATCTAGGAATAAAGAAAAGAACCGAAAAATCTTTCTGCCAACAAAATTCTGCTAAAAAAGATATAGATTTAAGCCTCAAAGCTTTCAGAGTTTGAAGCAAATGAAAAGGGTTCTATTAATCGAATTTTAATTACATTAAATGGATGTATTTATAGACCTCTGGAGAAATAAAATATTTTGTAAACATATAAAAGTGAAAATAATTGGTCTAGTAATGTAAACTGTTAATTACTTGATGCAACAGCACAAGCGGAATAGCATAACTAGACTTGGTGGGTTGTACTTATTTACAATAACAAATCAATCAAAAGTAGCCTTTAAAGTCTTTAACCTTCATTTTCCAGGAGAAAACCTATTATTTGAGATATAGCAAAGGCCCCCAAATAATCCAGTCTATGCTTCAGGCTAATTGTTTAATGCTGGAATAGAAAATAGACCTATGAGTAGCCAAAAGAATTTGCTTTTGCTTTGCTTCTCTTCTCTTTCCTCTCCACTTTTCATTATAGGAAAACTAAATCCTGGCCAAGAGGAAGAAAAACGTACCATCCCTCTGACATATTCAAAAATTTACCAAGGTTTTCAAAAAGCTTTATAAAGATAAAATGCATATGTGGCTGACTTTGAGAGACCAATCTAAAATTACAGAAATTATAAATGACTTATGCAGCACTTTTAACAAAGTAGTTAATTTATATGGAAGTAATCAAGCAATGCTACAAGTAAAAAATCATCCCCAACTTTGAGACAAATAGATATTTAGGAGAGAACAATAAAGTAGATCAGTCAGGTTCTGAGACACCTTAGAAATTTTTGTTTGTTATTTTCTTCTAATTTTAAGAGTTCATATAAGTTAAAAATGATGCTTTTAAGTAGTAACTCAAAAACGAAACATTAAGTAGGGAGAATGAGATGAACAAAGAGAAAAAAGATACAAAGACATGAAAACCAGTAAAACTGAAGGTTATATTAGTGCAGTAGCAGGCAAAAAGCTTTTTGGTTATTACTGACACCACTTAACTGATCAAAAGCAACACATTCCAATATCATACAATATAATTGTTTAAATGTACAGAACGCTAAAAAACTCTGCCTTATAGTTACTGCTATTGTACTTAGATTGTAGATAATTAGATATCCACACCATTAAAGAATCCTTAAAATCACTTAAAAGTTACAAATTATAACCCAGAGTCAACACCTGTACTTAGTTATATTCAATTGCTTAAGGGTTTTACATTTTTAGGTGCTGAAACATATCAACTTTTTTTCATATCAACTCTTTCCAGAGAAGTAGGCAGAAAAGCACCTTAATGAAAACTAATATTCATCTCTCAATAAGATTTTCAGTACGTATTCTAAATAATAGATACTTTAAATGTATAAAAGGCAACTTTAGTTGATGATAGTTTAAATTAATATTTATTGAGATTCTGCTCTACCTCTAATGTTGAGCTAGCTGCTTTTGTTGTATTAACCTCCTCAATAGCCATCTCACTAACTTCCTCACTTCTAAAACATCATTTACCCTTCTGCCCATAGAAAAAGGCCTCTATAAAATGGCTTTGCCCCACCCTCACTCTCCACAAATTCTCAGTTCAGGTCAAACTTCTACTGACTCATGACGCCGAGAAAGTTCTTCACATCAACTGTCATTATTTTTGCCCATTTCCTTCCCTGGGCCTCAAAGATACATATCCTTTCCATTACAAATCAAATCTGCCTCTAAAATGCATACTTTAATTTCCCCTCATCTTACAAGACAATTCTAGAGGAGTCCAGGTCTAAATGTCTACCATCCCTGAGTCATAAGAGGAGTTGTAGGGACTTGTCTGAAATAAAGTATGGTAAAATTAGTGGCTTAATATTACCCTAAATTTGGCTCCTGGGAAGATCCACTTTTATACCTTTTACAGAGTTATGTTGTAAGCAGGGAAAAAAGGCAAAGAGAAAAATCAACAAAAACTAGAATTTTATCTTTACTACCAGTACTATAAGCAATGAATAAAGGAGTCATGGAGACTCTCTACCATTCACAATACAAACTAAAGAGCAAATCAGAGCTTTAATTTTTCTAAGGGTGGTGCCCATTAATAGCTCACCTTTTAATCGAACTGATCCATTCTCAGTAATTTCATCTTACATTTTCAATGCAGTTACTAATCCTTCTGCATGGACTAGTCTTCCTCCCTATTTCTGCCTTTCAAGAAAAGTTACTATCTTTCATGGCCTTAATTAAATGTCACTGAAATGATATCTCCACGATACCTTCTCTAACCATATCTGCTCTCTGAACTGTTAACAGTATCTATTTTTTTCACATGATCTGTAGCATGTATATCTAGTATTAGAATATGTGATTCTATCTCCTAGTTACCTAAGCTCGAGGATTCTGTCTTAATGTGCCTTTCCAGTTCTCTCCAGTGCCTTGATCAGAGCTGATACACAATTAGGCATTAGGGGAAGTGAAGAATAAAGGAATCAATGAATGAATGAATGTTTCAAGCACTCAGCACTCAGAACGAAAAACTGTTAGAAGGGAACTATAGATTCTAGATGAAGCTAGACACGCAGCACAACAGTAAAGGATCAATTTCACAGCACACAACAAGATATTTAGCAAGTATTGCAAAGAAACCAGTGCTAAGCATGTCAATCACATAAATTAAAAGAGTAAGTAAAACATACAACACGGCAAACTGCAATAACAGACGTGAGAAGTTTTTGTGTTTCATCTCTTCACCTTTGAACTGCTTGACTATTAGTGATGAATATTCATTTAGTTATTTTCTGAGGAATTCTTGGGTGTACTGCACTGGATTATGTATTATGTCAGGATTTTTAAAATTTACAAATCAAATTAAGAAAAAACATATCTATAAACTATAACCAAGATCAATAAATGCAAAAGAAAAGGAGAGAGAAGGGATTAATCAGCACAGATCAGGATTAAGGAGGGAAGGCTTGAATACAAATGAGGACTTTCAGGGACAGATAACAGAAAACAGAAGCAGAGTCAAGAGGACATTCCAACCAGAATGGAAATATAAGTATGGCAGAAGTGATTAAGGGCACAGATTCTGGAATCAGACTATATGGATTCAAACCTGGGTTTCAGACTATTTGATTCATTAGTTGTGTGATTAATTTCTCTGAGCCTTAGTTTTCTTATCTGTAAAATAGAAAAAAATATAATATCTACCTCATAAGGCTGTTCTGAAGATCAAAAATGATAATATACGTGAAGATCTTAGGACGGTGCCTGGTAGGGTAGGGTAATTAGGATACATTAGCTCTACGGATATGGAAAGCTAAAAACAAGTATATACCAGGGTTTCTCAATCTTGACACTACTAACACTTTCGACCATATAACTCTTTGTTGTGGGGGGCTGACTTGTGCATTACAGGATGTTTAACAGCACCCTGGCCTCTACAAAGTAGATGCGAGTAACACACACATGTGCACACATACACACAAACATGCACTACGGCTGTGAAGATCAAAAACGCCTCCAGACGGGTGCCTGGCTGGCTCAGCTGGTGGAGTGTGCGACTCTTGGTCTTGGGATTGTGGGTTCAAGCCCCATGTCAGGTGTAGAGATTACTGAAAAATAAAATCTTAAAAAAAAAAAAAGTCTCCAGACATTGCTAATCCACAGTTGAAAACCACCGGTATACACTAAAAGACAAAGACTGTCCTTTACAGCAACCAAAAATATACTACCACAGGTGCAAATATGCAGATGTCAATTGATGGAAAACCTCTTTTTTTTTTTTTTTTAAGAGGGGGAGGAGGGATAGAGGGAGAGAGAGAGAGAATCTTAAGTAGGTGTGGAGCCTAATACGGGGCTCCATCTCACGACCGAGAGATCATGACCTGAGCTGAAATCAAGAGTTAGACGCTTAACCAACTGAGTCACCCAGGTGCCCCTCAACTGACGGAAAACTTCTAACACTGATGGAAGAGTTGAAATTTAATGTCTTACATTATAAAATGCCAACGGAGATTTTCAGAGAGGCACTCTTGTGATCTTGCTCTTGCCTCCTTATTCACTCACACTCTCTTTAATTGATTCTATCAGTTTTGTACCAGATCTAATAGTTTGGAGAGATACTGATGGTCACACACAAAACAGTAAACCGTTGGCTACTAGTTACAGAAATAATATGAAAAGGATCAAATGGAAGGAAGGAAGGAAGGAAGGAAGGAAGGAAGGAAGGAAGGAAGGAAGGAAGAAAGGAAGGAAGGAAGGAAATCTTTACAAAGATTTTTGTGTATCTACTGGATAGGAAGAATGGTATCAAATTGAGAAGAAATGAAATGTGGCCAGTCACAAAATTGGAGGTATGTAATACCAGTTAAAGATACAATTATAAGACATATTTTAAAAACATTTACCGAATGCTAATCACAAACAGAATGGTGCCAGGAGCAGGAAGGCAAATTTCAGAGATGAGAAAAAGCTGAATAAGATTAGTCTCTGTCTTCAAAGATGTTTACAATCTAACAGGGGAGAAAGATCACATAATTACAAGAAAGTAAATCCAGGATGAAGGGAAGTGGGAAGGGGGTCAGTATTCAGTATAAGCTGATGGAAGAAGACAGTCTCAAGGTTTCAAACTGGAACACTGGAGTTATGTAGATGCCATTTACAATTTAGATTAAGATTCATGTACAGGTTTTGACGGAAGTATAAATTATTTTTTAATCCCATATTTAAGTATATTGATGCTGTGGTAAGAGATAATATTGTCTCGGCTAGAGTTTGAAACTGGTGTTTAAATGCTAGAAAAATGTAAACATGTGACAGGTATTAATTAGTCAAGTAAATGCTGGCTATTAATTTTAAAAATAACTATTTTATAGCTTTAGCTATAGTATCAATGGATTATGACTTTTACCCAGTTTTTCTACAATATGAAGGGAGGGAGTAGAGGAATAGAAAAGGGAGGACTCTGGTGTTAGAACAGGAAAGTGATCTGTTGACTAAATCCACATTAAATAATAGGGAACACATTTGTGGGTCCAAATGAAAAGTACTATAAAGGCAGAAGTCCTAAAACCAGATAACATACCTTACAAAATAATTACACCCTTAAATACAATAATCCACAGCTCTAACACAAGAGCAGAGACATGGAAGAACAGGTAAGGCCTAAAAAGATTAAGGACAGGCAAGCAGTCACACCTTAGGGAGCAGATGTATAAGGTAAGTCACTGCATCCCCGTAGTCCTCCAACCCAATCCACCCTAACTGACTCAACAAAATGGGTACAACTGCCTGAGAGCATTCTAGAATTTTACTGCTACCCTAAAATCCTAAAGATCCAGCCATCACAATCAATATTTAGGCCAGAGCAAACAATCGCCACCAGGTGGTGCCAAACCAAAGACAGTACCAGAACGGACCTGGCTGGGCCCACACCTTGTCACACCCCTTACCCCCCCTGCAACTAGCTGTGGAGGTTCACCCTAGTCATTCCATTGTCTGGCAATAAAGTCACATCATATTTTATGCAAACGAAACTTTCAGACCCATGTAGTACACTATGGCAAGCATTAAGGGGCGGGTTACTGAGGGGAAGGTGGGGGTTAGGGGAGGAATGACAATTTGGGTTTATTGAAGAAGCCTAGTTACAGTAGTACCACTTATCCATGGCTTCAGTTACCTGCAGTCAATCATGGTCGGCAAGCAGATGCTCTTCTTTCTAATGCACTGTCAGTAGGTCAATAGTAGCCTAACACTACATCACAATGCCCATATCACTCACCTTGTTTCACTTCACATCACAAGGTGAGTACAATATAGTAAGATATTTAAAGAGAGAAAAACCATAACTTTTATTCACAGAACTTTCATTACAGTATGTTATAATTTTTCTGTTATTATTTTGTTAATCTCTTACTGTGCCTAATTTATAGATTAAGCTTTATCATAGATACGTATATGTATAGAAAAAACAATATTGGCATCAGTACTATCCCCAGTTTCAAGCATCCATGAGGGGTCTTGCAACATATCCTCCACAGATGAGGGGGGACTACTATACACAGGAACAGATTAAAATTTTTCTCACTTTATGCTTTACTTCATTAATACAAATGCAAATAAAATCTTAAAAATAAAAAGAAAATAAATAAGAATGCAGTATACTAAAAGTTCTAACTAAGACTTTAAGTAGTTGAATATGAACACAAAAGAAATCTTTAAGGCTTTCCCACATGACTCTACTAATGAACCATGATCTTCAACAAGAATAAAAGGATATCTGATGAAATGAAAGTATCACTGATCCCCCTGAAGAAAAGTAAATGATCCTTTACTTCTTTTGTCTTTAGAGCATAAAACATGGGGACTACAGTGAAACAAAGTAAGACAAGTCTCCCTATCCCTTCCCCAATGTAAAAAAAAAAATGAAAGTTTCTCTAAATTCCTTTAAATATTACCTCAAATTTCCCAGTAAAAGACTTCATGGCAAACTTATTCCCCTCCATCTCCATCCTTCTCCACCACCACCAGATTTTAGCACTGCTTATATGTTATACCTGTCAAGATCTGATGACTGTATGTTATGTATTCATCTGAACAGAACCACTACACTTAGTTACAGGCTATCATCAACCAATTCATTCTCTTGCTAAAATCAAGTCATCCAATTACTCCTTGACTAATCAAGGCTGTTTTGGCTTTTTCTTTTTTCAAAAGGTACTCAACAGCATAAACAGTTCACTTACAAGAAATGGAAAGGGGCTAATCAGCAGAATTATTGTTTTGCTGCTACAATTTGCAGTATTTAAATTTAGTTGCTGATTGGACTGAAAGTTTTATGATATAGCATATGAAACTAGTTTAATACAACTGTGAAGCTGTGTAGCTGTATTGTCTTGCCCTGGCTATACTGGTCTATTTTACCTTGTAGGATAGACAATTGCCTACTTTCTTTAAAACAAAGATATATTAAAAATAAGTTTCAGTATACTTTCCCACATACACTGGTTTTAGAAAGGTAACATGCTATTAATTCCTGAGTATTATTTTTAAAGTTAGCAACTGTGTGCATACATACACATGTTGTAAAAACCTACAATTGCCTGGCGTCTTAACTTACATTTATTTTGGCTTCTAAGCAGCAATAAATTAAAGAGACATTATTTAATTAATTAAGAAAATAGGGTTATCTAGAAGAGGTACATATTTTATATAGATACACATTACCCCTCACATAATAAAACAGTGGACACTATATTTCTAAAATGGGGAGCATTTCAATTACAAGAATAATCCCACGTGCAAACTGTAAAATAAAACTAATATCCATCAGTACTGTTACTCATATGTAGAATTTGAGAGAATATTTAAGAGAATGACTAAAGACTAAAATCTAAACAGTAAACTAAAACCTTCAATTTTTTTTCACTAAAAAGAAAAAAATTATGTGTCAAAATTTTGACTGAAAATTTTTGAGGTGAGATCCATTCTTTAAACTGAGATTTACCTTGTTAAATACAGAGATACATTAACAAAAAGGACAGATCTTATTCTGCAGGAGGAAGACACGCTTTTATAGTAAAATGAATAGTTAGGCTTTAAAAAAAAAACTACCAAATTTCTTACACATTAAATGCTGTGCATGAACCATCAACAAGAACTTACATATAGGAAGGAAAACATATACAC
Source organism: Ursus americanus (assembly GCF_024610735.1). Lineage (NCBI taxonomy): Eukaryota > Metazoa > Chordata > Mammalia > Carnivora > Ursidae > Ursus > Ursus americanus. The sequence continues at coordinate 51,632,042 of NC_142127.1, forward strand.
ACATAAATAGGATTAAAACAATTTCTAAATCTTTTATATATGTGCACATATATTACACAAGTAATACTCTATAGGGACATATTTTGCATGCTAAGACCCATCTAGAAATTCTATACAGAATTGTAACATTATACTTCCATTAAATGTCTGATAGGACCACTAAACATATACATAAACATTTCAGAAAAGTCTTATTTTCACAAATGCACTGACAAGGTATACAAATGCTAGTACATTTCAAAATAATCATGTTTAATTTCTAAAAAATGTTATTTGAGTAATTTTTTAAACAGGATTCAATCTGGCTTATCTATGCTGAAATTCAGGAAGCAAATAAATTAGAAACTAAAATACATTAACAGAAACCTAATATTCCTTAAAGCTGAATATTTCTCAGAGTCAGCACACCTGCCAATATATTAAAAATAAGTAAAATCAACTACAAAAGTGATAAATCAAGTGCCACGGTAGACTTGACTTCTCGAGACAGCATTTTCAGCCGTCTTTTGTGGCTTTGTTTGGCGCCCTAGTCCTTTAAGTTTTGTCTTCATAAAGCCCTAACTAGTTGTAATCATTTGCAGCCTAATTGTGGACATTTATCTGCTTTTCTTATGCATAGAACATAGCTATTAAAGCTGAATGGTGATGGTGTGAAGTATAGGTTAAATTGGGTGAAATTAAAGCAAATTACTCCGGGATGTGGAAATCTGAAAATAGAAACCACCAATGATTTGCAACCCTCTTGATGATCAGCTTCACAGAACCCTAAACGACAAGAAAACTTACATATTTTAAAGTTAACTAGGTTTTTAAAAATAATATGTATAAATGTATTTTTAACTACATGCACTTCTTAGTAATGTTGGAAAGATTATTTGTTTAACTCAGCTGCACTGTGAAAAAGATCTCAGGTTTCTATTTTAAATAGTGCAGTTCATTTCTTAAATGAGATTTCCTTTCCATCATATAAATTTTTACCTATAAAAATTCATCCAACTATGTCAAACACAATCTATACATATTATCATATATTATTCTGCTAGCTAAGTTTTAACCTGAATAAAAGTATTAATGCTGGAGATAATATAACACTGAAGTTATAGTAATAAAAGCAAATTAAAAATATAAACATAAATGTATCTTTGGGCATATTTATATATATGTCATATATAAATCTGCATGTGTGACTAGCATACAGAAAAAAATATACAGAGGCCTAGAGAAAATATTAGACATTAAAATACAAAAATATCACTTTCATTTATCTAAAATCTTACTGCTTCATCCGCAGTTTGAAGACAATAAAACACGTCCATTTGCACCTTGCATGTTTTCTTGGGCAAGCAAGCAGAGTAGTATAAAAAATTTACCAGACCACAATTTAGGCGAGCTTACTCAAAAGCTGGAAAAAGTTTCTAGCAATGAAACTGACATGGTTTTATTGACTGCTATGCAGAAAGCATAGTTAGGTATCTGGGGAGAGAGAAAATTAGAGGATACGGCCTACACCTTCAAGGAGCTTACAGTCCAGTTGGAGAAATAAGACAACACAAGCACGTGTAACTAAATCGTGGCTGCATGAAAAGGTACCTACTACATAAAGAGAGCTTCTGAGCTCAAAGATAAGAACCAAAGAGCAAAAGGGGTTGGGGAGGAGGATCATAGAAGATACGGACCTTAGAAAATAAAACTCAGCCAGAGATACAGCAAAAACAAGGCAAAATGTGTAAGGTACATTCAAAGCACAAAGGGCAAATGTGTCTGAAGAAAATTTAAGAACAGATAAGGGAGCAATGAAAAATGTATTAATGCTTGACAATGAAGAGCCTCGAGTACTAGGCAGAAAATGGAATTCCTGGGAAGGCATGAATGTCTTACAAGAGGCAGTAACATAATCAACTGCAATGACTCACAAAGAGTGATACATCTTATTTTCTCAATGACTATAACACAATTAAAAATGATATGCCAAAGATGTGGATCTCTGGAATATTAGCAATATCCCTAGACCCTAGGTGCTCCCCTTTTCTTGCCTCATATCAGGTTATGAAGCTAGTGCTTCTTACTTAGGAATTGTATCCTTATATATTCATTATCTCTGTATGTCAGAGTTAGCATAGTACAAAACTTAATATTCAGCTACTGGTACATTTTTATTCATGTATATTTTAAAACTACAGCAATAATATATACTTCTAAATAATAATGCAACATTAGCAAAACTTAAGTTGGAAATTTTAACAAAATGCAGATAATCATTTTCTGCTTTGTGAAAATAAAGCATTTTTTTCCCTCCATGGTATGAGACTCAAATTCTTGGACACAGTCACTATGGGTCATAAGAATGGTTAGAAACGACTACTCCTGAAAGAAGAAACTAGAAGGAGAGGCTAGAACAGTGATTTTCGAACATCTCCTAGGCTACAGGTGATTCCCAGCCTCTCCTTGATTCTGGATTGCTAGTGTGCAGACTAGGATTCTGCATTTTATTTTATTTATTTATTTTTTAAAGATTTTATTTATTTATTTGACAGAGAGACAGCCAGCGAGAGAGAGAACACAAGCAGGGGGAGTGGGAGAGGAAGAAGCAGGCTCCCAGAGGAAGAGCCCGATGTGGGGCTCGATCCCAGGACTCCAGGATCACGCCCTGAGCTGAAGGCAGACGCTTAACGACTGAGCCACCCAGGCGCCCTGGGATTCTGCATTTTAAACAAAATGTATCTAACTCAGGTGGTCCCAGGGTCACACTGATCAGAAGAAGAGAGGCCCAGCAAGAATTTATTTACTAAAGTCAGTTACAAAGCATAAAAACCTGAACCAAGAAGTCGTAGTAAAAACAGAATGAAGTAGAAAAAGAAAAGAAGCACTTCCAGAAAAGAGCAACAGAAGCTGATGACAGATTACAGCAATAATATAAAGTAAATCATCATCTCTAAGTAAAGTATAGATGCCTACTTTGAAAGCAGACCAAAAAATTTAAATCTAGATACAGAAGACTGAACCTAAAAAAGAGAAAAGTTTTCATTTGAACACAATTCCTTTATTCAACCAAATAAACAAAGACTGTGTAAAAATAAACAAAAAGAAATGGAACTTTTAAAACATGGCATTTAATACTTTTGAATTTATACTAAGCCCTTTATTTACTTATTTATTTTCATACAGACAAGCTTAAAATTTGCACTAACCAATACAGAGCACTATGTACCATTCTGCTTTCTGTTTGGTGATCCCACAAAGTAATATATTAGTTTCATTTTCATGAACAATAAACTTCACCACATAATTAATGAAGAGGAAACGTTTTTATTACCACTCTAGTAATGAAATTTTATCAGAATTATACTGCTTTAGCTTATAATAATGGGATGTTTTAAACCAGTATTATGAGGTATAACCTGAAAAGAAAGATGATGTTTGCCAGTCAAGAATCAAAGTAAATTAGTACCTAAAAAGTTTTAAACTTGAAATTGAACACGGGCATTTTCTCCTCTCTCCAAATTAAAGGCACTGCAAATAACAATGTTCAAGTTTGGAATCTGGAATGTATAGATTTGTTGTGAACTCCCAACATCTATCTACGCCCTCTCCTAGACCCTCCTTGCCATTACTTCTTAGGAGTTTAACTGGTCTCAGGTAAGGTGATTCCATCTGCCCACAGTGACTGGTCAAGGATTGGGCATGTGATCTAATCATGTTCAAGTAGAGTAAATCTCAAAACTTTTAATTGGAAGGCTAGGCCAAAGTCACTCTTTCTGCCCTGATGTGAACTAGAAACCACATGGCCAGTGAGATGCTGGACACCGCCTTAAAATCATGAGAGTAATCAGCCTTAGGATTAAGTTGGTCAAGGCAGAAGGTAGAGATAGAAAGGAATTAAGTCCTTAGGGATAGTTTGAGTAATGGTTAAAGCACTGACTGAAGCCATTTATCTTACCTGCTAAGTAGTGGAAGCAGATATATCTTAAAGTCATTTTGAAGTGGAATTTTATTGTAGTTGGAAATATCAAAACTCAGACATTATGCTTCCCAACGTAAGTAAAACATTGTAATAACGAGTATCTATTATTACATGTTTAAAAATCAATGCATCCAACTGGTATAAGGTGTCATGCAAAGGGTATGTTCAGGTCAACAATCATGGCTCAGAAATTGTGAGTTCTGCCATTAACTTGTCTCAGGTCATGTAGCTAACAACAATCTTTGATTCCTCATTTTTTCATCTCCGAGATATTATCTACTGAAAAAAAATTGTACAACACAATATCTCTGATACAAAGAAGGTACAGAACAACTGCTGATGCTATACCCTTTTCTGAAGAGTCCATGCCAAGGAAATTCTTATTTCCTTTTATCAAAACAAAGTCTATCCAATTCAACTTTTATTTCTTCCTTAAACATAAAACATTTAAATGTTTAAGCCCTTACTCATTGTATGCAAGAGTATCACCTATCAAAGAAATCGGATTAGCTTAACAAATTAGGTAATTTCAGTAACAGAGAAAAAGAAATGCACTTTATAAGACACAAAGAATGTCTCTTTTTTCATTGTCTACCAAGGAATTTATCTCTCACAGCTCTTACGTCACCTCCTAATACTTATCAGAATATAATACCTGCTAAGTTTTTTTATGTACCTGATGAACATTTCACTTTTGACCCAACTTTGGGAATTTCAATTCTCACACTAAAAATAAGCCAGCCAATGTACTTTAAAGTAGAACTTGAAGGGACGTCTGGGTGGTTAAGTGTCTGACTCTGGATTTCAGCTCAAGTCCTGATCTCAGGGTTGTGAGACTGAGCCACAGTCGAGCCACCAGTTGAGCCCCACGTCGGGATCCATGCTGAGCATGGAGCCTGGTTAAGATTCTCTCTCTGCCTCTCCCTTTGCTCCCCCCAGCCTCTCCCCATCTCTCTCTCTCTCTCTCTAAAAACAAACAAACAAAACCCTGAATTTGCCTCCTGTAGAGAAGATATAACAAAGTTCTGAGAAGTAGTTTCCTAGGTAGACTGAACAGCTATTACTTTATCAGTTATGAGCATACAGATACAACAGAATACTAGGAAGCTCTGACAGGAACACAACTGTGGGGGTGGCAGTTCCAGTTCACATACCTGGGAAGTATGATCTGAACATGAATTAGGAAATGCAAAAAAAAAAAAAAAAGCTTACTTGAACAGGGTTCTGGTACCCAAGAGGAGACTTGTTTTTATTGCTACTACTGCAGAGTGCAACAGTGGTCCTTTATCATTTTGCTAAGTATCTCCAGGTATATAATTTTAAATACCTGAAAAATTCTGTTCTGTAATAATACAGTCTACTACAAAATTTCTGTTAGTGATAATCATCAGTATTACCTTTAAAATAACGGGGCATAAGATGTGATAAAACATACTTCTTCTTGTACCACTGATTTATCCACCTAATTCTAATTTATGGCCCTTAATTATGGACTGCTAGAAGATATTATTAACTTGGACCTTACTGAAGGGAAAAATATTTTAAAGTTCTCTTCCCTTCTCCTATTGTGAATATTTAGTTAAGAATTCACTTAATATGTCTTTATAGTACTGTCATAATAATTGTTATGCAAGTTAAAGATTAACTCACATTAAAAGGTAGCAACAATCATGTCTTAAAGAATCTTGAGTAAAGTTAAAAAAGGAAGGGAGGGGGAAAACCTATAAATCAATAAAATATTTAGTCAACCCTCGACCAAAGTATTTCCCCCATTATAAATCAGTAAATATAAGCTAGTTACAATGTAGTCACTAACACACTGAATTAAATCTTTTGCATTTTCAATTCACCCCCAAAGGCAGTACTGGAGCACAAGTAAATTTAGAATCTTTAGAAATATAATCCTTATAATTATCAATTGTTTTCAACATAATTTTATTATATAATAACTAAGATATGATGATAATATGTTAATACTAAAGGTAAAATACCATATAATAATCGAGATTATGAATAAATTTTGGTAATTAGATGAATTTAACTATAAATGTCAAATGCCTTCTTCTTAAGGTTCAAAATTCACTGCTTTATGGTCAACTAATCTTCCAGAAAGCAGGAAAGAATATCCAGTAGAAAAAAAGACAGTCCCTTCAACAAATGGTGTTGGGAAAACTGGACAGCAACATACAGAAGAATGAAACTGGACCACTTTCTTACACCATACACAAAAATAAATTCAAAATGGATGAAAGACCTAAATGTGAGACAGGAAACCATCAAAATCCTAGAGGAGAACACAGGCAGCAACCTCTTCAACAACGGCCACAGCAATTTCCTACTAGACATGTCTCCAGAGGCAAGGGAAACAAAAGCAAACATGAACTATTGGGACCTCATCAAGATAAAAAATCTTCTGCACAGCGAAGGAAACAATCAACAAAACTAAAAGGCAGCCTATGGAATGGGAGAAGATATTTGCAAATGACATGTCGGATAAAGGGTTAGTATAAAATCTACAAAGAACTTATCAAACTCAACACCCCAAAAACAGACTGTCCGGTTAAGAAATGGGCAGAAGACATGAATAGGCATGTTTTCCAAATAAGATATACAGATGTCTAACAGACACATGAAAAGATGCTCAACATCACTCATCATCAGGGAAATATAAATCAAAACCACAATGAGATACCACCTCACACTGGTCAGAATAGCTAAAATTAACAACACAGGAAACAACAGATGTTGGTGAGGATGCAGAGAAAGGGGACCCCTCTTTCACTGTTGGCAGGAATGCAAACTGGTACAGCCACTCTAGAAAACAGTAGGAGGTTCCTCAAAACATTAAAAATAGAACTACCCTATAATGTAGCAATTGCAATACTAGATATTTACCCAAAGGATACAAAAATACAGATTCACAAAGGGGTATATATACCCCGATGTTTATAACAACATTATCAACAACAGCCAAAACAATGAAAAGAGCCCAAGTGTCCATCATCTGATGAATGGATACAGAAGATGTAACATACACACACACACACACACACACACACACACAATGGAATACTACTTGGCCATTGAAAAGAATTAAATCTTGCCACTTATAATGATGTGGATGAAGCTAGAGTGTATTATACTAAGCAAAATAAGTCAGAGAAAGACAAATACCATATGATTTCACTGGTAGGTGGAATTTAAGAAACAAAACAGATGAACATATGGGAAGGGGGAAAAAAGAGAGAGGGAAATAAACCATAGGGACTCCTAAGGATAGAGAACAAACTGGGGTTTGATGAGGGAGGGGATGCGCTAAATGGGTGATGGGTATTAAGGAGGGTACTTGTGATGAGCACTGGGTAGTGTATTTAAGTGACAATAAATTCTACTCCTGAAACCAGTATTACACTACATGTTAACTAACTAGACTTGGGGGAAAAAATTCACTGCTTTAGTACAGGAAGTACTGCTGTATAAGTATGATAAATTGTATTCCAGTTTTGGTGTGCCACTGAGTTATTGGGTAATCCATAACTTCATCCAAGGGCTTCCATTTTCAATAATGGCATAGTAAGATTCCCTGAACAACTACCACTCTCCACTATGGAACACAAATAAGATACTGAAAGCAGCTATCTAAAGGCTTTAGATAGGGCGCCTGGGTGGCTCAGTCAGTTGAGTGTCTGCCTTCAGCTCAGGTCATGATCCTGGGGTCCTGGGACTGAGCCCTGTGTTGGGCTCTTTGCCAGTAGGGAGCCTGCTTCTCCCGCTCCTGCCTGCCGCTCCCCCTGCTTGTGCTCTATCTATCAAATACATAAACTAAAATCTTTTCCAAAAAATGTTTAAAAAGGCTTTAGAAAACAAATACAGAGAGAATGGTTGAGATTACTTGCTTAAAGGAGGAAAGTTATATGAAGTGAGTTCCTCTTTGCAAGAATTTCAGCCTAGGACGAGTGTAGGCAGCACAGCACAAGCAGACAAACTGGAGGCATCTGGCTGGTTCAGTCAGTAGAGCATGTGATTCTTGATCTCAGGGTCATGAGTTCATGCCCCACATTGAGTGCAGAGCCTACTTATTAAATAAAGAAATAAAAATCTAAAAATAATAATAATAAAAAAGAAGCAGATAAACTGTATGGACTGGGGAAACAAAAACTAAAGCCTGGAAACTACAGCAATAGAAGAGTACAAAAGAATAGAAAAAAGGAAAAAAAAAATAGAGGAAATCCTCAAAGTCAGTACAGACATCTCTTTGATGCAGGGCACTCTCAAAGCACACTAGCTAAAGACAAAATATGTAAAGTGAAACTACAGCTGCCAACTCAGAAGTGGAGTTTGCAGTTCAACTCTAACTGACTACTAATACAAAAGAAACAACACATATCAGAGAAAAACAATGAAATCCAGAATCAAAACTTAACATTCATAATGTCTAGGATACAATTCAAAATCACCTAAGAAAAACCAAACACATGCTTAAGGGAAAACAGTTGAGACCAAACTTGAGATGATCCAGATGTTGAAAGTAGTTGAGGAAAACTTTTAAGTGCCTATTGAAAAATCTTCAATAAATAAAAAACAAATAGGCACACAATGGACAAAAAGATACACATTCCCAATCGAGAAATATAAATGGTTTTATAGAAAGAAAGAAAGAAAGAAAGAAAGAAAGAAAGAAAGAAAGAAAGAAAGAAAGAAACTTAGAACTGATAAACATAACACATTAAAAAAACAAAAAACCTGTGTGGACATAGCCAAATTAAGATGGCTGAGGAAAGAATAAATTAACTTTTAGATAAATCAATACAAACTAGCTAGCCTGAACAACCCAAAAAAATCAGGTTGAACAAAAAAAAAAAAAAAAATGAACAGAGACCTTTTAGATAATATGAAATGATCCAACATGCATGTAACTGGAGTCCTAGGAAGAGAGTGGAAAAACATGGGGCAGAAAAATATTTGAAGAATGTCTTATTTAACAAATAAATATTTACCCAATTTATTGAAAGACAAAAATTCATAGATTGAAGAAGCTCAATGAGCACTAGAGAGAATAAACTAAAAAAAAAAAAAAATCCATTCAAAGATACACTCAATGGCAGAAACAACAGCAGAAGTATGACACAAATATCAAAAGTAAAAAGCAAGTCTTCAAAGCAGCAAAAGGCTTCAATTAATGGTTGACTTCTCATCACAAACTAAGAAACGCAGAAGGGAATGCAACATTTTTGAAGTGCAGAAAGGAAAACAAAACAACCTGTCAACCAAGAATCTTATATTCAGCAAAAATATTCTTAAAGAGGGGCGTCTGGGTGGCTCAGTTGGTTAAGCATCTGACTCTTGATTTCAGCTCAGGTCTTGATTTCAAGGTCATGTGTTTGAGCCCCATGTTAAAGAATGTAGCTGAAATAAAGGCATCTTCAGATGAAAGAAAACTAAGAGAATTAATTGCCAACAGTCCTGTACTATAGTTAATGCTAAAGGAAATTTTCAAATTTAAGGGAACTAATAGAACTTCAGATTTTCAGAAAGGATTAAAGAGCATCAGAAAGGGGTGACTATTTTAATATATGCAAAAGACTTTTTTGTCCTTTTTTTCTCTTTTTTTAATAATATAAATATACGCTTAAAGCAAAAGTTGTTTATGGGATGTACTAAATGCCATCAAAATGTATGCTTTTTTTTTTAAGATTTTATTTTTAAGAAATCTCTCCACCCAACATGGGACTTGAACCCACAACTCTGAGATCAAAAATTGCATACCCCACCAACTAAACCAGCCATGTGCCCCAAGATGTACACTTTAAAATGTTTAATTTTATATTATATGTATTTTATCTCAAGTTTTTAAATTACTGGGTTTATATATGTAGAGTATTACGTACAACAAACTATAGCACAAAGGACTAGGTAGAATACAGGCTTATAAACTTGCAAGGTTTTTATATTTTGTATGAAGTTATACAATATAAACTATGTAAAATGTAAGAAACTTAAAGACTCCTATACATTACCTGTGAAAAGTAAAGAATGTATATTATAATCACTAAAGCAACCAGTAAAAAGGTGAAGAAGTCTAGTTAAAAACCAAGATGAATAAGACTGACTGGCTGGCTCAGTTGGTAGAGCATGTGACTCTCGATCTCATGGTCATGAGTTCAAGCCCCATCCTGGGTGTAGAGTTTATTTAAAAAACAACCCCAAGATGAATATAAAAATAAAATTATAAGACACACTTAAATAAACAAAAAATGCAGGGGAAGAAAAAAAAGCCCAGAAGAACAAAACACAAAGCAACAAAGAGAATACAAATATAAAACAAAATCTAAACCTATCAATAAATATATTAAAAAATACACACTTTAACAGGTGCTGTCAAAATTAATAATAAAATGGAATATAACTACGTGCAGTGCAGAAGAGATGCACTTACTTTAAATGTAAAGATATTGATATGTTGAAAGTAAATAGAGAACAGTAAGCATAAGATAGCTATAGTGGCTATATTAATATCAGATAAAGTTAATTTCAAAATAAAAAGTAAATTCATCAGGAAGGCGTAACATTCATACATGTGTATTGTCTTATAATAAAGCTTCAAAATTTAGGAAATCAAAACTGACAGAATTAAAGATAAAACAGACAATTCCAAAATCAAGAATTGGAGATTTTAACACCCTTCTCTTAACTAAATTGATAGAACTAGACAAAACAAAACAGTAAAGACACAGAAAATATGAGGAATGCTATCAATCAGCTTGACTTAAGTAATATATATAAAACATTACAACTAATAAAAACACAACATTCTTTCCAAGAGCACATAGTTCATTTGACTACACAAGGGGTCAAAAACCAAGTCTCAATACACTTAAAAAGACTGAAATAATAATATGATCTCTAAGCACAAGGGAATTAGAAATCAATAACAATTAAGAATACTAGGTAAACCCAAGCATTTAGAAACACACATATTTCTTAAGAATTAATGGATCAAAGAAGAAATCAAAAGAGAAATAGGAAAGTATTTTAAAATGATAATAAAAACATGTCAAAATATGCAGAATGCAGCTAAAGCAGTACTAAGAGGAAAATTTATAATTTTAAATGATTACATTACAAAAGCAGCTCTAAAATCAATAATCTCCGTTCTCACCTTAAGGAATTGTGTGGGGGGAGGGGGAGCAAATTAAAACCAGTTAGGTATAAAGAAGGAAACAATAAAGGTATGAGAAGAAACTGGTAAAATAGGAAATGAATAAAGAAAATGAAATGAAACCAATGGTCCTTTGAAAAGATTAATAAAATGACAAGTCTCTTGACAGACTATGCAAGGAAAGATAAAAGATAAAAATCACATTTCATTCCAATATCAGGAGTGCAAGAGAGGACATTATTACCGATCTTAAGTCATTAAACATTTAATAAGACACTATTGTTAACAATACTATGGCAAATAAATTAGGCAGCCTAAATGAAATAACCAAAATAACCAAAGACACAAATTATCAAAACTGAACCAAAAAGAAATAGAAAATATAAATAGCCCTTTATCAGTTAAAGAGACAATTTGTAAATAAAACCCTTCCCACAAAGAAAACTCCAGGCTTAGATAGCTTTACTGGTAAATTCTATCAAACATTTAGAGGAGAAATAACACTAATCCTCCACAAACTCTTTCAGAAAACTGAGGAGGAAATACTTTCCAACTCAATTTACAAGGTTAATATTACCATCCAAATCAGAAAAGATCACAAAAAAAATCAAAGAACTGATAACCCCTCATTAACACAGATGCAAAAATTCTTTAAAAAATATTTTAGCAAATAAAATCCAACATAATGTAAAAATGATTATTCAATATCCTAACAAAGTGAGTTTATCTTGGGAATATGAACATCTTATCTAAAACTCAGTCTCTGTAATTTACCATATTAATACAAGAAAAGAGAAAAAAAATATGATTTCGATAGATGGAAAAACTGAATTCAACAAAATTCAATATCTATTTGGGATAAAAGCCCTTGGCCAACAAGGAACAGAAAAGAACTTCTTCAACCTGACAGAAGGCATATACAAATAACCTACAATATCATTTATAATAGCAGAAAAATATTAACTACTTTGGGATATATGCTTTAAAAAAATATGTACAAGACCCAGGGGTGTCTGGGTGGCTCAGTTGGTGTCTGACTTCGGCTCAGGTCATGATCCCAGGATCCTGGGATTGAGCCACACAATGGGCTCCCTGCTCAGCAGAGAAGTCTGCTTCTCCCTCTACTTTCCCCCACTCATGCTCCTGCTCTCTCTCTCTCACTCGCTCCCTCGCTCATTCTCTCTCTCAAATAATAAAACCTTAAAAAAAAAAAAGTACAAGACCTGTATACCGTAACCCATAAAATATTGTTGAGATAACACCTACATAAATTGAGAGATCTACCATGTTCATCAATGGGTGGTCTCCATTGGTAGTTTCAATACAAAGTCAAAAATCAGTAAAATCCCAGTTGGCTTTTTTTTTTAATTTGTAGAAGGTGACAAGCTGATTTTAAAATTTATATAGAAAACCTAGAAAAGCCAAAACAATTCTGAAAAGGAGGAACAAATTTGGAAGATCTATACTATATAGGATTTCAAGACTTACTAAAGCTATAGTAATCAAGATAGTGTAGTACTGGCTAAAGAACAAAGAGACCAGTGGAACAGAACAAAGTCTAGATATAGACCTACACCTGACTTTCAAAGGTGGACAACCAATTTTTTTTTTAAAGATTTTATTTATTTATTTGACAGAGAGAGACACAGTCAGCGAGACAGGAAACACAAGCAGAGGAAGTGGGAGAGGAAGAAGCAGGCTCCCAGCAGAGGAGCCCAATGCAGGGATCGATCCCAGAACTCTGGGATCACGCCCTGAGCCGAAGGCAGATGCTCAACGACTGAGCCACCCAGGAGCCCCATGGACAACCAATTTTTGACAAGATGCTGCATTAATCAATGAGAGGAAAGATACTCTTTCCAACAAATAATTCTGGAACACTTAGCTATTTGTACAAAAAAATTAACTTCAACCCCTTTCCTCATGCCATATGCAAAATCAACTATATATGAATGACAGACTAAAATGTAAGAGCTAACATTAAACTTGAATAAAACAAAAACTTTGTGACACTGAATTGGGTAAATACTTCTTAAACAGGGCACAAAAATCATTCAACCACTGGAGAAAAAAATGATGAAACAAACACAATGAAAAACTTTTGCTCTTTGAAAGACACAATCAAGAAAAGAAACAAGGCAAGTCGCAGTTTGAGAAAATTATTTCACATAATTTGGCATTTTGGTTGCTTTTTAAATACCTGTTTCAATTGGGAACATAATCATAAAAACACATTATGGTATAAGTGACTCACTAAAGATTTATAGATTGGTATGATTCTCAACAGAGGATTCCATTTTCCTCATTCTAGTATTACTGATTATTAATTTAACCAGTTATTCAATCTTATCATGCTCAAGTAGTCTCTGTTTTGTTTTCTTAACTTGCCTAAAAGTCCCTGCTACAAATTATAGGTGAGAAATTGAGTTCTCTAGCAGAAAAATAAAAAAGCCTTGAGAATGAACCATCACTGACACTTGCCAGATTATACTAAGTAACAAGTCAGGATCTTTAGGACTTTTTAAGTCCAGAAGCAGATACTTCACAGAAGTAGACAGCTCAACTCCAAGACCTTTTAATCAAGATAAACGCCCATAAACACAGCTACTCATTTACCTTTTAATTCTTTTAACTATTTTTAATAAAATTTAATTTTGGTATGTTACATTTCTATTTTCGTTTCTCTTTAGGTATTTTTCATTTCTCTTGTGATTTCTTTTTTGACTCAATGGCTGTTCAGCAGTATGTTGTTTAATTTCAACGTGCTTGTGAATTTTCCAGTTTTCTTCATGTAATTTCTAGTTTCAAACCATTGTGATCAATAAAAATGCTTGATATGAATTCAATCCTCTTAAATTTGTTAATACTGTGTAGTGGCCTAACATGATCTTAGAAAATGTTTCGCGTGCACTTGAGAAAAATGTGTACTCTACTGCTTACAGATAAATATTCTGTATTTATCTATTAAGCCCATCTGGTCTAACATGTCCTTTAAAGCCAATGTTTCCTTACTGATTTTGTCTGGATGATCTATCCATTGATATAAGTGGGGTACTAAAGTCCCCTACTATTGTATTGTTATCTATTCCTCCTTTAGCTCTGTTAATATTTGCTTTATACATTTAGGTGCTCCTATGTTGGGCGCATAAATATTTACAAATGTTATATTCCCTTGCTGGATTGACTCTTTTATCATTTATCCCATAAAGTATAGCTACTCCAGCTTTCTTTTCATTTCAGTTGAATGAAATATCGTTTTTCATCCCTTCACTTTCAGTCTGTGAGTCCTTATATCTAAATCAAGTCCCTTTTAGTCAGTATATAGAGGGTCTTGTTTTTTAAATTCATATGACTCCATTTTTTGATTGGAAAATTTAGTTCATTTATATTTAAAGTAATTTTTGATAGGTATGTTCTTATTGCCATTTTGTTCATTGTTTCCTAGCTGTTTTTGTAGTTCTTCTCTTTTTCTATTGCTCTTTTCCTTTGTAGCTTGATGACTTTCTTCAGTGGTAGGCTTATATTCCTTTCTGTTTATCATCTTTTTTTTTTAAGATTTTATTTATTTATTTGCAAGTGAGAGAGAGTGTGTGTGTGCACGAGCAGGGGGATGGGTAGAGGCAGAGGGAGAGGGATAAGCAGACTCCCTGCTGACCAGGGAACCTGATGTGGGGCTCAATCCCAGGATCCTGGAATCATGACATAAGCAGGAGGCGGACTGAGCCACCCAGACACCCCTCTTTTTTTTTTTTTTTTTTAGTTTTATTTATTTATTTATTTGAAAAAGAGAGAGAGAGCTCGCACGCAAGCTGGGGGTGGGCAGAGAGGGAAGGAGAAACTCAAGTAGACTCCATGCTAAGTGCAGAGCCCAATGTGGGGCTTGATCTCATGACACTGAGATCAGGTCTGAGCTGAAACCAAGAGTCAGTCACCGCGCAGGCACCCCTCTTTTGTTTTTTTAGTATAGTGGGGTTTTTTTGCTTTGTGGTTACTATGAGGCTTACATATAACAACTTATATCTGTAACAGTCTATCTTTAGTTGATAAAAGCTTAAGTTTGATTCCATTCTAAAGCGACACTTTTACCCTACCACGTTTTGTTTTTGATGTCACATTTTACATCTTTTTTATCTTGTGTATGTCTTAATTATTTTAACCATAGTTACTTTACTACTTTTGTCTTTTAACCTTCATGTTAACTTTATACATTTACTTTTCCAGTGAGATTATATATTTTGTTATTAATTAGCACTCTTTCTTTTCAGCTTAAAGAAGTCTCTTTAACATTTCTTTTAAACGGGCGCCTGGGTGGCTCAGTCGTTAAGTGTCTGCCTTCGGCTCAGGGTGTGATCCTGGCGTTCTGGGATCGAGCCCCACGTCAGGCTCTTCCACTGGGAGCCTGCTTCTTCCTCTCCCACTCCCCCTGCTTGTGTTCCCTCTCTCGCTGGCTGTCTCTCTCTCTGTCGAATGAATAAAATCTTTAAAAAAACAAAACAAAACATTTCTTTTAAGGCCAGTTTAGTGTTGATGAGCTCCTTTAGCTTTGCTTGTCTAGAAACCTCTTTCTCTCTCCTTTGATTCTGAATGATAACTTTGCCGGACAGAGTATTCTTGGATGGAAGTTTTTTTTCCTTCAGCACTTTGAATATACTATGCCATTCTCTATGCAAAGTTTCTGCTGAAAAGATCTGCTGATAGTTTTATGGGGATTTTCTGGTATGTAAGGAGTTATTTTTCTCTTGCTGCTTTTAATACTCTCCTTGCCTTTAAATTTTGACATTTTAGGGGCACCTGGGTGGCTCAGTCAGTTAAGCGTCTGACTCTTGATTTCAGCTCAGGTTGTGATTGCAAGGTTGTGAGACTGAGCCCCACACTGGGCTCCATGCTGATCATGGAGCCTGCTTGGGATACTCTCTCTCCCCCTCCTCCTCTGCTCACTCTCACTCTCTCTCTCAAAAATAAACAGATTTTGATATTTTCATTATAATGTGTCTTGGTATGGGTCTCTTATTACTTGGAACTCTCCAGAATTCCTAGATCTGAATGCCTTTCACTCCCCCACTTAGGAAAGTGTTCAGCCATTATTTCTTCAAATAAAATGTCTGCCCCTTTCTCCGTCTTCTCCTTCTGGAACCCCAATAATGCAAATGTTACTCCATTTGATGTTGTCCACCATGAGACCCTTAAGCTATCTTCACTTTTTTTTTTTTTAACTCTATCAGGTAAACTACCTATCTCCATTTCATTAAGGTTTTTTCCTCCAGTTTTATCTTGATTTTTTCATTTGGAACATATTCCTCTGTTTCTTGACTTTGCTTTACTGTGCTGGTTACTATACAGTACATGAAACAACCACTTCTCCCAGTGTTGAAAAGGGGGCTTCATGCAGGAGGTGAACCTTGTCATTCAACCCTGCCCCAGCTCTTTGTTGTCTCTCAAACCTTTGTACTTATCCAAGAAGCCGATTATATTTTTAATAGCTTCCAAGAGAATGATGTGCCAAGGCCTGTCAGTGTCTCTAAGGGGAAGATCTCAGCACCTAGATTAAGGCTGTTTGAAAACTAGAGTCTCAGGAAACAAAAAGCGTTTAATAGTATATACATATATACAGTCCTGTAAAACTGCAAGCATAAGCCCCCCGGCCAGGTGATCTAGCAGTATCCTTAGGCGGCAGTCACAAAAACTGGGGCTTTAGACAAGTATATAAGCTCTTTTCTGGAGGCCACAGTATATAAGCTCTTTTCTAGAGCAAGGCAGAGGGAGAACATCAAAGATGGCTTCCACAGCCTAGGTTTCTTGAAAACAGCTTTGTAGCCCACTAGATAGGAGCCAAACTTGAAGCCAGCTCCTAGGCTAAAGCTCCAAGACAAGCAAAGATGTCTCCTTCACAGAAAGACTGTGGTTGAGTCTCAGTTTACAGTCGACACGGTGCCTTGGGCATGGAAACCTGGACCCTGGAATGAAAGTCCCCTTGGCCACCAAAGCCACGCAATCAAGTGGAACCCCCTGGGTAGCAGCTTCAAACACCAGGGCATCAGACATAAAAGCAACAGCACCAGCCATGTGTAAAGCTCCCCTCTAGGAGACACTGGTGATCTGGAGCATGGCAGAAGGAGAGTGTGAAGATAGCACATACCTCCTGAGGTCTCTGGAAAGGCTTACAGTCAGCCCCTAGATGCTTATTTAATTAGAAATCCGCCCTTTAGGCTGCAGCCAGATGACTAGGTCTCCTTTACAGAAAGACCAAGCTCCTAGGTCTGTTACCTCTTGTTGTGGCCTGGGGGCTATAGCTATTGAAGAAGTTTTTCTCCATTGGTTACAGTCCTGAGGACCCACAAACATAAGCCCCACTGGCTGCCCAAACTACATGATATAGAGGTATCCCTTGGCAGCAAACACAAAAATTGGGGTATCAAACAGCGGTATGAGCTCCTTTCTTGGTGACACCAATTATGATGGTCCCATGGGACCAGAAACACAAACTCCCATGGCCTCTAGTGCCAGCAGTTAAGATGCAGCCCCTGGGCAGCAGCCTCAAAGATTGAGGCATATATAACGTGTATAAAAGCTTCCTTCTTAGAGATACTGGTACTCTGACATATGGCAAAGGGAGAGTGTGAAGATATTGCCCACCAGTCCCCGCCCTGAAGTGTTCCAGCAGGCTCCTAGATGTGTGTGTTAAATTAGATGCCTGCCCCTCAGGCTGACACTAACATAAGCTGGTAAGCCTCCTCCACTTTAAGAATGGGTGAGATCAGCTGTCTCTGAGCTGGGCCCTACAGTGGTTAAGCCTGAGCCCACAGGCCCTTTAAGAGCTATCTCCCAGAGTGCTACAATCTTGTGGGTCTCCAGATACAAAAGCCCCACTGCTTTCCAAAGTTAGATGTTTTTTGTGGGAAGCTGGGGAGGGGAGTGTGCAGGTCCTAAAAGTTGGGGTTTCCCAATGTAGGCTTCAAACCCTTTGCTCCTCAGGACAAGCTCCTGGTTTTAAATTCCTTTCTGGTTATGAGTCACTTTACCAGGGGCGGAGTTTGTGGCAAGATTATGTCCCATCCTCTGCTACCCGCTTCAATGTGGTTTCCTTTCTGTTTGCCCCAGTGCATAGCGGACAGTCATCCAGGCTTTGGGTTTGAGAGGAAATTTTTCCCTATGCAGCTGTAGACTCAGTGTGTCTGTGGGAGAGGGTTAGTTCAGGGTCTTCCTTTGTTGCCATGTTGAACTAGAACCACGCTACACTCTTTGATAAAGCACTTGTATCCAGGATATATAAAGAATTCTCAGCTCAAAATGAGACAAGCAATCCAATTAAACAAAAATACATAAAATCTGAACAGCTACTTTACCAAAGAAGATAAACACAAATGGCAAATAAACACATGAAAAGATGCTCACCACTAATCATCGAAAACAGAAGTTAAAGCCACAATGAAAAACCTTCTAGAATGTCTAGTTCAAACGACTGATGATATCAAGTGCTGGAGAGGATATGTAGTACCTGGTACTCACAGACTGCTGATGAGAAATGAAAATGGTACAGCCACTTTGGAAAACAGTACATAACAGTATATCATATAAAGGTAAACACACACTTAGACCATACGCTTCTTCAATCCCATTTCTAGGTATTATAAGAAACAAAAACATATGCTCACACAAAAACATGTACACAGATATTCACAAGGGTAAAATTGGACACTTGAAAGTCAAATGTCTACAGCAGAAGAAAAAACTAATGAGTAGATAAGCAAATGGTGATATATCCATACTACTAAAGGCTACACAGCAATAAGAAGGAACAAAATATTAAAGAATATGAAAAATCTCAAAAACATTATGTTAGGTTAAAAAAAAAAGTCAAGCACAAAAGACTACATACTACATGATACTATATGAAATTCTAAAAAATGACAAAATTATCATAGAAAACAGATTAGTGGTTGCAAGAGGATAAGGGTTGGGGAAGGAGATCACCTGCAAAAGAATATGAAAAAACATTTTAGGATGACTAAGACGTGTATTTATTGATTGTGACAGTGAATACATAACTGTACACAACAACAAAAAATTCAACAAACTGTACACTAAGAATGGGTGATTTTATTCTATGTAATTTATACTTCAATAATGTTTGGGGAAAACTCCAAACTCAGAGAAACTTGATATATAAAATTATCTTTGATAAGGTTTCATACTTAATTACTAAAGTTCAATACTATAGGGTCTTAAGAAATTAAGATTAAATTTCACTATTTCATAATCTTAATATGTGAAAAGAGCAGTTTACAATGATTTGCCAACAAATGATTTTCAAAATTATTCTGGTCTCAGGTTTCCAGAAATAAAAATGAGAGGTGATAAAAAAAAAGTTTAGTAGGGGCGCCTGGGTGGCACAGCGGTTAAGCGTCTGCCTTCGGCTCAGGGCGTGATCCCGGCGTTATGGGATCGAGCCCCACATCAGGCTCCTCTGCTGGGAGCCTGCTTCTTCCTCTCCCACTCCCCCTGCTTGTGTTCCCTCTCTCGCTGGCTGTCTCTGTTAAATAAATAAATAAAATCCTTAAAAAAAAAAAAAGTTTAGTAAAACTAGAAGAAAAACTGTAAAAAATATCAATTTAAAATACATGCTATCACAAATAATGGATAATGAAAAAATAATCTGAGAGGAAAAATTTCCTATGGGGAATTAATTACAGTCTACTCCTAATGATTCAAGGACTTTCCTAGACTCATTCTCTGTGATTTGGGTGCTCTTCTAAACAACTTCTCATGTGACCCTGTGACTATGCAAAGAGGCTCTTGACAGAGTACTTGGGATATTAAAAGCTGACCATTTCACCATGGTAAGGCTTTGGACCTAGAGAGATAAAGCGCTTCTCATCACAAAAGGGGGGCGGTGGATTAAGACAAAACAAAACAAAAAGAAAACAAACAAAAAAAACCAAAGCATGTTTCTGCAAAAACTTTATTTTCAAAAGGAATCATTTTGTTTTAGATGTCAAACTCATCGATGCAAAATTTTGTTTTCAAAAGATTTCTTCAATGAAACAGTTCGTTTCTGTGCTATTTAGTTCACTGTATTTTTACAAGCACCAGGCTGAGCAAACCATGATTGAGAGAAGCCATCTTATGCACATTGCTGTTGTCCCACATCATTCAGAACAAACCTTTTTAGATCGTTAACTACCACAGGAGTGCTGATTACACAGGCACCAGCAATTTCCTAACCAATGACCACCTGAACAATGATGTGTTCAGCTTCTCAGACCCTGCAGCCTTTCAAAGGTGAATCATTTCACAGTTTGGAACTACATCTCCATAGCAACTTCCCTTTGAGGGTTTTAGAATCACCATCCAGTAATTCTATGATCATCAAGCTCAACCATTCCCAATGGTTCTTTTCACAGCAGATGGAAAAGGAAGCCTTGAAATTTTACAGTCTATTTCAAGCAATTCATCTGGCAGCCTATTAGAATTCAAAATATTTCGACCTTCAATCACAAAGCATGTTATCTGAAGCTGTGGTGATCTCAAGTCAAGACAAGCAGACGTTTTAGTCTAATCATCCATGATGAGAAGAGACTGACAAAAACTCTTAATTCAACCACCATCAAAATGCTTATTTTAACTGCATGAAAGTCTTTCAACAGGCAATGAAAACACACCATGTACCATTTTATCACAACCTTCTGTTCAAGGAAAATATGAATTCTGAATATTGACATGGATCTCTGTGCTTCTTAGACTGCTTGGAACAAATATGTTTCTTAAAAGTCAGCATAAATCCAATTTAAGAGCACTACTTTTCTCCGCTTGCAAAAGCCAAAAACCACAAGCAAATGGCAATGGACTTTTGATAAAGTTAGCTGAATAAAATCAAGTACATCTGGACTGCTTAAATTTTTTCAGGCAATCTTCAACATTAATAATCAGAAAATATCAATTCTTCAGGAAATCAATCAAGAGGCAAAGACAGATCTTAAAGAAAAACTTAACTGACAAAAAGTCACTGACCTTTTCCTATTCAAGTAATTCTCTAATAGTTCCAAAATATACAAACCCTCCTTCTTCAAAATATTGGATTCAATCACATTTTAAAAGCTGTACATTCTAAAGGGCTAATAAATGCAGTTAACAAGTTTTTATCCAAACCTTTTTACTTAAAAATTCAACTGTATGTAATAATTTCACTAAATAATTTTCAGAATTTACTATACATATAAACCTCACAGAGGTATTTATTTCAGTATTACAGATGTTTATGGCATATTAGAAGTTCTATGCAAAAATTTTAAATGCTACTTTTTAATTACTAACCAAATCAAAACATAGTTCTCTGTGAGGAACTAAACCAACTTTAAGAATAAACTAAATACTGGCAAAACAAGACAACTACAGTCTATGAATCACTAAATCAATTCAAAGCAGATGATAATTTTTTAAAATATCAGAACATAAATATTAACTATTTTTGCATAGTCTCAAATGTAAAATAGAACAAGGAGATATGTATGGTTTTCTAACTGGCCACCTAGAGTCTTTACATAGTTAATGACTGTTGAACTAAGTCAATTTTAATTTATGAATCCACAAAGGAACACTATAAATAAACACCAGTTCCAAAGCCTCAGTGCTTTGGAAAAAGTAAGATTAAGTTTAATTACCTCATGAGCATGAAAAATTTTAACAGACTTATTCTACTTCCTGAGGACAAAGAGACACATACACACACTTCATATGATCAAACTGTTACCACTTTCTGCGTAAAATGTGACAACTAATTTTTCTTTATATGAGCCTATGAAATAAGTATATTTCAAATCAAATACACACACACCCCCACACACATATTTGTCTGCTTTATCCTTGGTTTAAATACCTAATCACAAAAAAAGATAGCAAAATTACTGCATGTTACATACTTAGCTCTCCAAAACTTGTACCAACTAGATAAACTAAAGACTTCTAAAAACTAGTGCAAGTTCTTAAAGGAAAAATAAATAATTTAACAATTATTTAAATGACAAAATCATTAACTTTCCTTCTAAGGAGTATCTCCTCTTATTTTTAAAATTTCCACTTTCACCAGGAAGTACATTAGAGTAGAATAAGGAAGATGCCATAACATTATGCCTTACTTGCCTGATTTTGGATTGGCTTAGTTTATGATCTGAGCTACAGAACTTAAATTTAAACCAAGAATAATGCTTACATTAAAAAGATAATGAGCAGACAATTATATACACATGTGTTCATGCATTTTCTATTTTTAACTCTAAGTAGTTTATTTTACTCCTACTGGGGGAGGGGTCAAGGGGGAGAACTACCAAGGAAATCACAAAAACACTTACTCACGGAATTCTCACTAGTACCAAAAATTCTCAAAGTACAATTTAATGGCTACAGTTTGACAACAATGTGAAAAATTGCTGGCTATTAGTACCATACGCTGAAGTTTAAATAAACAGAAACTTCTCAAAACAGCTATGCATGAGCATTACTTATTTATTTGAGAGAGCAAGAGCGTGTACGGGTGGGGGGTGTCTTAAGCAGACTCAGTGCTGATTGGGGAACCCAACGTGGGGCTCAATCCCAGAACCCTGAGTTCAGACCCTACGCCGAAACCAAGAGTTGGCACTTAACCGACTGTGCCATCAAGTTGCCCCATGCATGAGTACTGTATCATAATATCTGAGTTCAGTTAACTAAATATTCCAAATTTCATGTCCATATGCTGGATATTCAAATTTATATCTTTGTTGGCCTACAAGCCTCTTTTATGGGCACTCTAACTTAACTTAGAAATACTTAAAAATACTTAAAAATTCTTCACTATCAGGGCTCCTGTGTGACTCAGTCAGTTATTGGCTGTCTTCGGCCCAGGTCATGATCCCAGGGTCCAGGGATTAAGCCCCGCATCAGGCTCCTTGCTCAGCAGGACCCTGCTTCTCCCTCTCGGTCCGCTTGCCATTCCCCCTGCTTGTTCTCTCTCCTTCTCTCTGGCAAATAAATAAATAAAATCTTTAAAAAAAAATTCTTCTCTACTATCAATAATTATCTTTGCTCAATTATCTATCAGACAGAGGATCGTGCAGGATGGCCTGATAATATATTAAGGTTATATAGACACTTCTATTGGTGGTAACAACATTATAATAAACTTCCTAAAACTGTATGTCCTTAGAATACAAAGCAGATTCACCTAATTCTGAGTTATCATGAATTCCATCATTTGTCTTAACTCTCCATTTGGCTGTGAATTTTTTAAGAACAGAGATATTATGTCTTTTACTAATCCAGCCCTTAGAGTTTTACATCTGATATTGTAGATACTTAATAAATAAATGTTTGCTATCAATTATTAGATAGTAGCAATGGCTATAACTTAAAAACTCCATGTTCCTAAAACATTCTAGACTGGTAACTATACTTACTTTTCACTTGCCAGTCATATAACAAGAACCAGAAATAGAAAAAGATTTATGAGAAACCTTAATGAAAGAGAAACTATCTTGATATATCTTTATTTTTTACTTTTACCTTCTCTTCTCTCCCAATTTTACAAGAAACTGCTCCTAACAATAAGCCGACACACGACAACTGAGTTTTGCAGCCTAGGGTAACCTTAAGTTTATTTTATAACATATAATCAAGCAACATACTGTAACCGAAGCTCACTAAAATCAGTTACTAGCTAATTAACAGTAGCAGAAACATTTCTCTCAAATTAGGAAAAAAAATCCGAAGATTCCATAATAAAATATAGTTTGTTAGGTTAAATATAATATTTAAGTTCTGTGGAAAACAATTTTATATTCAGTATAACCCTAAGAACAACTATAAGGCATGCATCCATTTTTATTCTTATCAACAGCAATGCCTTCATTTTGCCTACCAAATACTGGGAACACGTGGGTAAAACCAGACTCCTCAGCTTTAGGTCCAGCATCAGAAATCCCCATACAATCAGAGCATAAATGTGTGTGTGTGTGTGTGTGTGTGTGTGTGTGTGTGTGTGTGTGTTCTTCTTCAATCAATATAGCAAAAGTATAGTTACCACAGTACTTGACCTCTGACTGGGGCAGCAATTTAAAGGAAAACTCCCTTAGCAAATGTGTTATTCCTCAGATAAGACAGCAGGATGCAGTATAATGGCTTAAGCCTCTTTCATAAAGACAGTCATACTGCTTCAATAAGTCTACTTAGAAGTCTACTCCGTGCACAGAAAACTTCAGGAAGACCCTTTTCTATTAGGCTACCTAGCCCTGACAGAATATTAAAGTATGAAATTGCAAGTTATACTGAATTTTTGGCATACATAATTTGATCCTGCCAATCTGGGAAAAGATACAAATCTAAAATAGTAAAAGTATTTAAGAAGTGTTCGTAATAAATGCCAAAGCCTTAAACATAAACAAATGCTAACAGTATGTTTTGATTAAGGAGATGGCTTACTAACAAGAAAAAAAAACTTTTAAAATGTGTACACCCTTTGGGTGCCTGGGTGGCTCAGTCAGTTAAGTATCTGCCTTCGGCTCCCCAGGTCCTGGGATCGGGTTCTGCATCGGGTTCCCTGCTCAGTGGGGAGTCTGCTTCTCCCTCTCCCCTTCCTGCCTGCCCTCCTCCCGCTTGTGCTCACTTTATTGCACATGCGCAAAAATAAATAAATAAAATATTTTTAAAAATTTTAAAAATGTCTACACCCTTTGACTCAGTAATTCTACTTTTAGGAATTTACCCTAAGAGGAAAAATATCTAGCAAGTAGACAATAGTACATATAAGGGCTGTATAAGGAGGTCTGTAGCATCACTCACCCACTCATTCAACAAACAGTGAGGAGCACCCATGTGTCTGCTGTCATAGAACTTACATACTACAGGGACAAATGAATATTAAACAAGTAAACAGATAACTGGCTAATATCCAATCTGAGAGAAAAATGAAGAAAAAAAAAGCATTTGGCAACAGGAAGGTCACTGGTAACCTAGACAAGAGCATTCTTAAATTCTCTTTTGGGGGCAAAAGCTCACTGGAGTAGGTGGAAAAAAAAAAAAAGAAAGAAAGAAAGAAAAGGAATGTGAAAAAACAGTATAAACAAGACCTTTTCAGTTTCGCTGTGAAGAACAGAGAAATGAAGCAGTAGCTGGAGAGAGTCATTACACCATGTGTATATTGTCACGAGAGCAAATCCGTAGAGATTTCCTGTATCTGTATCCATGATACAGAAAAGAGAGAGCATGGCAGCAGGATCATAGTCCAATATGAGACAGAGCGAAGAAGATTGTATGTGCAAGTGGGAGGGGCTGGCCGTGGCAATAACAACTCACCTTTAGAGTAAGAGGAAACACAGAATATATGATACAGGTGGACATGGGATGACAGAACTCAAAAATACCAGGTCCTACTTGGCCTCAGAGACCCTGCATTTGCTGTTGCATCCGTACCCAAATATTTACATGATTTGATTCCTTACCTCCATCAATTCTTTACTCAAATGTCAACTTTTCAGGGAAGCCTCCCCCTGTAGTGTTTAAAATTGCAAACCCCACCCAACACTACTATCCCTCTTTTCCTACATTATTTTCCTTTGTATTTATTACTATCAAATGTACAACATATTTTAATTTTTAAACATTCTGTTTATTGTCTATGATAAAACTCTAAAGATACCATTAAAGAAAACTCTGACATCTCTATAATAAAATGGGACACTACTTTAACAAAAAGGAAAAAAGGTCAATTTTTGCTAATATCTGCACATAATTTAATTCCAGAAAAATCATGTTTCATTCTCATCAGTTGTGAAGGAGGAATTAGTTATAATGCAATGGCACACCAAGATTCCAGGTTGGCAGAAAGTAGGCCACTGGCATCACAATAAATTGGCCAATGGCAAAGTCAGACTTGATAATCCAACCACCACTTGTGCAACAGTGAGCCAGAACTGAGACCAGAAGAATCTAGTCTCTCAAGAGTTTCTTCATATATTCAGGAAGTATACACCAGGGCAGAGAAAACAGGGGAGGAAAAGATGAAGCACACAATCTAGGTTTGGGAAGAGAGAATCCTAACCTGAAAATCTGATGACATCACATACCATTAATGATTTTATCTCTCCATACTACCTGTTGAGAATACCAAATAGCTATCACATCCCTCTTTTTAATGATAACTAGTTTGTTCTCATACAAAAGAACTTGTGGCAATGTGATGTATAAGAGGACAATTAAAAGGGGGGGGAGTGGGGGGATGGCTTTCATCTGGATACTACCACTTATAAGTTGAATGACATTAGGCAAGTCAAAATCTAAGTCTTGGGTTCCTCATTTGTAAAATATAAATAATAGTGGCACTTTCCTCTTAGTATTGTTCTAAAGATTAAATGTAATTCATGTAAAAGGCCTAGCACAGTCCAAACCCCAAAGGGACTCAATAAGTGGTACTCAGTAAATCTTCCCATTAATACTGCCAGAAATGTTGAGGTCTCCAGAGACTGAACTGAACTTCAATTTCCAGATCAAGATGATGAAGAGAAAAAATGAGGTATTTGGGGAAGGATACAGGTATAATCTGTGATCCCATTTTTTTTCTCTCTTGTCCCCAATTAGTAGGCTATACTCTGTGCAGCTGAAGAAGGAAACTCCAGCCTGGTTCCATGCTGACTAGTCAGCTAACCATAGCATCAAAGCAGAAAAACTCAAGCATCCAGAGTTTGTCTGTTGGACATCCAGGTTGCTATCTACCAGATTAAATTTAGCTTTCAAAAAGGGGTATTTTCCCCTTGCCCTTTGAGTGTAGGCTAGATCTGACTTGCTTCCAAAGAAAAGGAAAACCGTGAAAAGGAAAAAAATAGTAACTTTACAGTGGAGAAACCTGACAAACACCACTGTCACCAATGATGAAGGTTTATATCATCACTAATGTAAAATGTAGATACCATGTACTCCTGGCCATGATATAAAGGGCACTCCACCACTGCAGTATTCTTTCCAAAACTGACAAGCCCAATCTAATCAGGAGAAAAGCAGCAGATAAACCCAATTAGAGGGACATACTACAAAATACCTCAACAGTCAAAACTATCAAGGTCATGATAAAGAAGGAAGGACTGAGAAGTTATCAGAAGACAACAGAGAAGACTAAGGAAACATGACAAGTAGATATAATGTGGTATCTTGAATTGGATCCTGGAACGAAAAAAGGACATTAGTGGATAAACTGGTGAAATCCAAATAGTCTGGTGTTTATTTAACAGTAATATACCAATGCTGGTTTCCTAGTTCTGACAAATGCACTATGGTAAAATGATAAGGGGAAAATGAAACTGAGTGAATGAGGGATATATGAGAACTCTCAGTGCTATCTTTGAAACTTTTCTATAAATCCAAAGTTATTTCAGGGGCACCTGGGTGATTCAGTCTGTTGAGTGTCCAACTCTTGGTTTTGGCTCGGGTCATGATCTTACAGTCATGAGGTCGAGCCCCAAGTTGAGCTCTGTGCTGGGTGTGGAGCCTAGTTGAGATTCTCTCTCTCCATCTCCCTGTGCCCCTCTCCCCACTCACGCACATGCTCTCTCACACTCTTTCTCTCTAAAATAAATAAATAAATCTTTTTTTTTTAAAAAATGCATTCTTAATACAAAAACAAGTCAGAAAATATAACAGAAGGGAAGACTACACTTAACAATACCAGCGACAACAGAGAAAAGATAAAATACCTGAAATAAATTTTACAAGAAATGTGCAAAACCAACACAAAGGGGACCTTTAACACATTTCTAAACACTTCAAAAGCAGACTTAAACAAGTAAAAGAATGTACCATGTTTTTAAATGTAAAAAATGTAAATTCTTCTTAATTAACTTATAAATTTAATGCCATCATAATAATTCCAACAAGAATTCTGGAATGAGGAGAGCTGATTAATAAGCTTACAGAGGAGGAATAAACAAAAAAGACTAGCCAGCAACACTCTTAAATAAAGGGAGCAGCTCTATCAGATATTACAATATACATGAAGTCTTAAGATTTAAAAAAGTGTCTCATTAGCAAATGAATAAACTGACCCTGATGAAACAGACTAAAAAGATTGAAAGTAGACCCAAACACTTACAGGAATCTAGCATACAATGAAGGTGGCATTTCAAATAAGTAAAAGATAGACTTTCTAATAAATATTTGACAACCAAAGAGCCATTCTCAAATAAGTAAAAATAAAGTAGGATCCATTCCTCACAGTATATACAAAGATAAACTCTAAATGAATTAGAGATTTAAAAATGAAGAATGAAACCATAAATGTACTGAAAGAAAATACAGGCAAATTATTTTATAACCTTGAGCTGGGGAAGACCTTTTTGGTAACAATTTAGTTCAACTACCAAAAAAAAAAAAACTGTATTACAAACATACCATAAACAAAGCCAAAGACAAATTGGGAAAAAATATCAGCAACTCATATAATACCGAGCTAATATTCCCAACATATAAAGAATTCTTAGTTGTTGAGGGAAATAAAATGAAAGAAAGTACAACCCAATAGGAAAATGGGCCAGAAACATAAACAGGCAATCCACAGAAAAATACAAACAGCTATTAGACATATAAAAAGATGCTGAATCTCACTAACAATGAGAAAAGCAAAGTAAAACTACACTTGCATACCAATTCTTCTAATAGTATGCGAAAAATCTGTAAGTTGAACACATATTCTATGAGCAAGGTTATGGAGAAGTATTCTCATACACTACTGGTGCCAATACAAAAATTATAACCCCTAGGAAGGAAATCTGACAGTATCTGCCATAATTCCCAATGAATGCGTTTTCCCTATAGCCCAACAAGTCCATTTCTGGGAATCTACCTCTGATAAACTTAAATGGGTACGAACTGACATATGCACTACATTATCATTGTAGCACCGTAATATAATCAGAGCAAAAAACTGGAAATAACTCACGTATTCAGCAATACTGAACCATCTGAATAAACAACGATTCAACCACACAACGAAACACAATGCATCTGTGAAGAAAAATGAAAATAATCTCCGTGCAGTGATATGGAGAACTCTCCAGAATATTTTAAATGCCAAAAAGCAAGGTCGTTCACAGTGTGTATGGTAGGCTTTTGTTTAGGAAACGGGAAGAAAAAAATACTTAACTGTACTTGCTTGTATTTGTATAAAGAACCTGCAGAAGGATAAAAGAAACTAGCAAAAACAAATACTAGAGTTGTAAGGGAGACATGGTAGATAGAGAGACATGGAGCAACATTTCCCTATAATCCCTTTATATATAATTTCTCCTTTTGAACCACGTATATAATTACATATTCAAAGCAATTATTTTTTTATTTAAATTTGTATATTATTTCTCAGTATTTAGTGTCTGACACTACATTATACCTCATTTAAACCACACTATGAGCCTATAAACCAGGAATGATGATAATCTCCATTTCACTCAAGAAGCTTAAGTGTTACTGCTTGCACAAAACTAGTTAGGTGAGTAACAAAACTGGAAATGAAAACCACAGATCTCTTTCAAAATATTGGTTTACTTCTATTTTGAGTATGTGAAATTCTTATCTTCAAATGCAGTAAGTGCTGCCTCAAATTATTCACATGAAAGTTACCAAACACAATATTAAGCATAGATTTTTATCTTCTACACATTAGTATTTATCAAAGAGTAATTCAGAAGCATTTCTACTGCAATACACTCAGCAGAATTCCCAAGGAAAAAATATAGCTAGCCCTAGGAATGAACGTGTACACCAATAACAACTCCTATTTCACAAATGAATTTTGAAAACTTCCTACATTAAAAAGTAACTCCTGATCCAATGGGACTCAGGAAACTGGTAAGACAGAGAAGTGTCAATGTATATTTACAGTAATGCTTTTTCCTTTATCTCAGATTGGTATTTTTAAAGTCTGAAATACAATGTGCCCTTTTATCGACTCACACCCAAGTTAATTTATTCCCCTAAAATGATACTTATTTCTTGAAACTAAATTACCATTAAACTGGTAGGTACCACTCTGAAATAGTGGAATCCCTCCTCAGGCCTTTATATGAGTATCTAAATTCTATATGCCCTTATATGTCCAGGAACTCTCTTGATCATAGCATACATGTACAAACAAATGAAATCCCTGATTTCTAATTTCAATTCAATCCCTGATTAAAATCATCCACATTTAGTGTGATTATTGATACGACTGGATTGAAATTTATTACCTTGCTGGCTGTTTTCTATTTGTTCCATCTATTCTTTGCTTCCTTCTTCCTCTAACTTTCCTTGTGCTGAAGATTTTTTCATAATTCCATTTTATTGCCTCTATAGATTTATAATTTATGACCCTTCTCAAAAATTTTAGTAGCTTTCCAAAGGCTTACAAAATACATTTTTAATTAATCTGAGACCACCTTCAATAATACCATACCATTTCATATGTAGTATAAAGACATTACAGTAATATATTACCAATTACTCTCTTCTACATTTTATGCCACTGTTGTCATCTTTTACTCTTCTATTTTTTTTAAAGATTTTACTTATTTATTTGAGAGACAGAGAGCACAAGAGAGCACAAGCAGGGGGAGTGGCAGAGGGAGAGGGAGAAACAGACTCCCTGCTGAGCAGGGAGCCCCACATGGCACTCGATCCCAGGACCCCGAGATCATGACCTGAGCCAAAGGCAGACACTTACCCAACTTAGTGCCACCCAGGCACTCCATCATCTTTTACTCTTTACATACACCATAAACACATAACATAATACATTGATACTATTTTTGTTCCAGCCAGTTATCTTTTAGAACAAGAGTCGGCCCATGAGCCAAATTTAGTCCATCATCTGTTTTTAGAAATAAAGTTTTATTGGAACACGGTGATGCTCATTCATTTGCATATTTCACACTACAATCACAAGGCTGAGTAGATGCAACAGACAGTATGACTCTCAAAGCCTAAAATATTTATTACCTAGCTTTTCATATAAAAAGCTTGCTGACCTTTCTTTAGAATAATTAAAAATTAATTTTCCCCCAGTGGTCTTTGTATAAATCTAAGTTTGTGCAGATCATACTCTTTCTGCATGAAGAACTTGCTTTAACATTTCTTAGAGAGTAGGGCTGTTGGCACTGAATGCTTAGTTTTTGTTTGCCTAAGGAAAACTATTTCTCCTTCATTTTTAAAAGATTTTCATTGGGTATTTATTTCTAGGCTGACAGTTTTTCTTCATTCAGCACTTTAAAAAAGGCACTCTACTGTCTTTTGGCTCCCATAGTTTCTTAAGAAAAGTCAGCCATAGGACAAAATTCCTATCTTTGTTCTTTGTTCTTTGTTTCTTTTTTTCCACCGGTGCCTTTGAAATTTTTTCTTTGTTCTTTGACTTTTGTTTTCAACATTCTGGATATGGGGTGTGTGCGTGTGTGTGTGTGTGTGTGTGTGTGTGTGTGTTATGTATCCGTGTTGTCATTCTCTGAGCGTCTCGAATCTGTGGTTTTGCATCTCATTGTTTTTTGAAAATTCTCAATCATATGACTTAAAACATTTATTTTACCTCATTCTCTCTGTTTACCTCCTGATATTTCAGGCATGCGTATGTTAGACCATCTGATGTTTTCCCACTGCTCTTGAATATTCTTTTCATTTTTTATTTTTTTGAAGTTTTCTTCTCTATGTGTTTCAATTTTGGTTATTTCATTTGACTTATCTTAAAGTTCACTGATTCTTTCCTTGGCTGTATGGAATCTACTAATGAGACTGCTCAAGGCATTCTTTACCTGTCACTGTGTTTTTCACTAACAGTATTTCCACGTGACTATTTTCCCATCTCTGCTGAAATTACCCATCTGATCATGCATGTTGTTCACCTTTTCTGTTAGAGCCTTTAATATGTTAATCACAGTTATTTTAGATTCCCTTTCAGACAGTTCTAATGTCTGTGTCATAGCTGAGCTTAGTTCCAATGACTGCTTTTTATCCTGAGTATGTTTTTTCTTGCCTTTGGGTATGCATTGTGATTTTTTGTTGAAAGCCGAACATCTTTGTAAAAGAGCAGAGATTGAAATAAATAGTGTTTATGCCGGAAAAGAGACAAGCCTTTTCTTTTCCAAGGCCTTTAGGGGACATTTGCATGTGCCTTGTTTTATTGTACTTCGAAGATACTGTGCTCTTTACAAACTGAGAAATAATCCCATAATGAACAAGTCTATCGGTGCAGTTTTTCCAACGGCGTTTACTCATCTCGTGTCTCTGTGTCACATTTTGGTAATTCTTGCAATACTTGAAAATTTTTCATTATTATTACATTTGTTACGGTGATCTGTGACCAGTGATCTTTGATGCTACTATTGCAACTAATGTCGGGCACCATGAGCTGTGCCTATATAAGATGCCAAATTCTTGATAAATGTTCTGTGTTCTGACTACTCCACTGACTGACCATTCCCTGGTCTCTCTCCTTCTCCTTGGGCCTCCCTATTCCCTGACACAACAATACTGGAATGAAACCAATTAACAACCCTACAATGGTTCAAGGGAAAGGAAGAGTTGCACATCTCCTACTTTAAATCGAAAGCTAGAAATGATTAAGCTTAGGGAAGAAGGCATGTCAAAAGCCAAGACAGGCCGAAAGCTGGGCCTCCTGTGCCGAACAGTTAACCAAGCTGTGAATACAAAGGAAAAGTTCTATTAAGAACATTTGTGAATCATGGGAAGAGGTCAAAATAGCAACATTAACAGAAGTTTGAAAGAAGTTAATTCCATCCTTCATGGATGACTTTGAGAGGTTCAATACCTTGGTGGAGGAAAGAACAGCAGATGTGGTAGAAAAAGCAAGAAGAACAGAATGAGAAGTGGAGCCCGAAGGTGTGACTGACTTGCAGCAATCTCATAATAAAACCTGAACAGCTGAGGAGTTGCTTCTTAATGATGGGCAAAGAAAGTGGTTTCCTGAGATGGAATCTATTCCAGGTAAAGATGCTGTGAAGACTGCTGAAATGACAACAAAAGATTTAGAATACCTCATAAACTTAGTTGATAAAGTAACAGCAGGGTCTAAAAGGATTCTGACTTTGAAAAAAGTTCTACTATGGGTCAAACGCTATCAAACAGCTACAGAGAAATCACTTGTGAAAGGAAGAGTCAATCAAGTGGCAAACTTCACTGTTATTTTAAGAAATAACCACAGCCATCCAGACTTTCACCAACCACCACCTTGATCAGTCAGCAACCATTAACACAGAATCAAGACCCTCCACCAGCAAAAAGATTACAACATGCTGAAAGTTCAGATGATGGTTTGCGTTTTTTAGCAAGAAAGTATTTTTTAATTAAATTATGTACACTGGTTTTTTAGGTATACTGCTTTTACATACAGGGTAAACAGAACTTTTCTATGTGATGGGACACCAAAAATCATTTGACTCACTTTATTGTGATATTTCTTTTACTGCAGGGGTCTGTGGGTTCACAGTATCTCTGAGTGTGTTTAGTTATGATCTGGGCTGGGTTGGAGTTACTGCTACTGTTACTCTTCCCTATCCCAATCCCCACTCTCTGGTGGCAATTTTAAAACTATAGGAATGTTCCAGTTCAGAAGGGACCCCAAATATAGGCTTCTGTTTTAGTTAAATATCCTATCTGAATCCTGCTGTGTTTCAGCCTCAATCTTGATTTCTTTCCAGTTGTAACATCAGTACTTACAAAAAAATATCCTCTGGTAAGCATCTATGGGTTTCTACTGTAAAATCTTACCATAAATAACCATTTTAAGGCATGTAAAAGTAAAAGTTTATACATTTATTGCTATCCCTTAATTATTACTATGCTCAAAAAAATGCTGTAATTTTTTTATTCAGATATCACAAGCCCAAATTTTCCAGTTGCATGCATGAGAAAAAAATTTTTAATATGCTGTCTTCATATAGTAACTAATCCAAAATAGAAAACTATCCTCGCACCAACTGAAGTCTCAGGGACAGATGTACTGATTAGAGACTTCAACGACATAACTGATGCTGTCTGAAAGGCCTTCTGAGGCAGATGTTCCATCTTATGACTCATCTAATCATTTACTTATACACTAATGTCCACTCTATTCTATCACTCATATCACAGCAACTAAGTAGTGAAAATGAAACTCCAATTTTTTTTCCTGCAAATATAAAGTTCCCATTTAAATTCAGATTATTTCTGAAAAGAACAAAAAAGCCTTATTTGTAAGTAGTTTTCTGCTTTTGAATCACTGAACTCATGTAGAGTTTCTGTATACAAACTATTGTCAAAGTGTAGCAAGCCAATTATATTGCAGAGATATACCACTGGCTACCTTGGAAAATATACTTATATGTACTATACCTTTTACTTATTATAAAATAAAAAGTGAATAGTGACATTCCTAAAGCTTTTATAAAATACAAGATAAATTTGCTTTAAGTGAGTAATTTTATTCCATTAGATCTGAATTCTGTTCACCAAAAAAATTAAAGAAAATACTTGTCAATTTAAATAATGTCAATATATTAGTGCTATTAATTTACTTCAATGAAGTATAACCAGAATTATTTAACAAGACACCAAAGGGAAAAAATTCAAATTATTGAGAATCCACTGGTAAAGTTCTCTAAGCATCCAGACTGCTGTGTAAAGTTAATATTACCTTAAGTATAAAAGAAGTTATCTAACAGTCTAAATATTTATTTTAGTATCAATCTTAAGTCTTAATCAAACAGTTACACTTTGTTCCTTTTTAACAGAAGAAAATGAATAAAAATGACTACAAAATGCTTTTAACTGGGAA
Source organism: Ursus americanus (assembly GCF_024610735.1). Lineage (NCBI taxonomy): Eukaryota > Metazoa > Chordata > Mammalia > Carnivora > Ursidae > Ursus > Ursus americanus. The sequence goes on from NC_142127.1 coordinate 51,666,971, forward strand.
TTTAAAAATTAGAACAATATTATTAAAGTGATCATGAATGTATCATATTAGGAGTATTAAACCTCATTTGAAAAATCAAATCGTACAATTGAAAGATTTTCCACACACGTGGGGTTTTCTACATTTTATCTCTTAATGTAATATTTACTGAAGGCAAATTTTAAAATTGAGAAAACCTTTATAATATAACCACGTTCATTTGCTACCAAAACAAGGGGGAAATTTTTATGAAACTGTCAAGTTTAATAGCATTCAATAGCTGCATACAATCAGTAAACAAATTCAGTTCCAGGCAAGAACAACTACATCACCATTTAGTGGTTGCAATTTAGATTATTCTAGCGTGTAATACTTTAATTGTATAAAACAAAGCTGATGCCACAAATACAAAAGAACTTCTTGCAAAAGCAAGTATCACAAATAATCTCTATACTGCCACTGATGGCTGACAAGTGATGAGCACTTTGTTCAAATGTATACACTATGCACATAAGACAACAACAGGTGGTTTATAAAAAGAAAATACTGAATGAAGCTCTTAAATTTTTCATAATCAACATTTTTATAATATCTTGCCAGAATATCTGCTTTATTCTTGAATAGCTAAAAGATTTCTTATATAGGGAAATGTAATATTCTCAACATTAAAAAAGGTGAAGCTGAGCCAGACAAACTATGATTAATACCAGGCTAAGAATGTTTATGAGACAATGTATTAATATATCGCCAATGTGTTGACATATTATCAATGTATTTCACAGTTTAGTAATTTAGGTTAAAATATTTTCAAGTATTTTTTTAAATCTATCCTTATTAATCGATATCTGGGTACTATTATTTAGTGCGGGAGAAAAATCTCCCCATAAAAGTAAACACACAGCCAAGCTCTTTAGGCCTTAGTTAGCCAGCAGTGGTAGAGGTGTTTTCTCATTGATGGAAAAAAATGAAACAGGTGGCAATGTCCAAAGTGGCTAGCACTCCCCACTACTACCACCACCCTAATCTGAGGATCTAAACTTTTTTTTTTTAAGATTTTATTTATTTATTTATTTGTTTGTTTATTTATTTATTTGACAGAGAGCGTGCGAGCATAAGCAGGGAGAGCAGCAGGCAGAGGAAGAGAGAGAAGCAGGCTCCACGCCGAGCAGGGAGCCCAATGTCGGGCTCCATCCCAGGACCCTGGGATCACGACCTGAGCAGAAGGCAGATGCTTAACTGACTGAGCCACCCAGGCACCCCATAAGTGGCAAAATTGAGTAATAAATTATTTTCATTTACCTGGAATAGTGGAACTTGAAGAAATCCAGGTTGTATTAACAGAAGATGAGAAAGTAGGCAGATTCACAAAGACTAACAAAGACTTCTGGGCATTTTCAAAGAATTTAGAACAGTGGTTCTCAAAGTGTGGTTCATGACCCTTGCGGGGTCTGCAAGGTCAAAACATTTCATAATAACACTACAATGTTATTTGCCTTTTTCAATTATGTTTACATCTGCAGTCATGGTACAAAATCAACGGTAGCAAAAACTACCAGGATCTTAGCATGAATCAACATAGTGATGCCAAACTGCACTAGTAGCCACTGTGCTCTGTGTGTGTGCATGCACACATGCACACACGCACACACGCACACACGCGCACACACACACACACATAGAGCAATCAAGTTTCATTTAAGAATGTCCTTAATGAGATAGTAAAGATTATTAATTTTATTAAATCTCAACGCTTGGGCATACATCTTTTTAATATGCTGGGCAAGAAGACAAGAGTACAAATAAAACACTTCTGCTGCATACCAAACTACAATGGTTGTCAAGAAAAAGCACTTGAATTGCTAGGCACTGTTTTTGTGGAGCACAATTTCTACTTGAAGAACGACTGACATTCAAACCATGGTTATTTAATCTTTGCTATCTGGCAACCATCTTATTGTAAGTGATAAGACTCAGGCTTTTAAGTGAAAATTAGAATTTTGGAAAACATATCTGCCACCATGAGTTTGATAGCTTCCCAATATTTATAGACTTTTCTTGAGATCTGTGGTGATATTAACAGATGTGATTTTTGATACTGTATAATAAAAACGTATCAAGATTTAGTAGATTTGCATCATCATTGAGAATCAGTATTTCCCAAATTACTAACTACATGCATGGGTAGAAGAGCCAGTCAAAGTACAACATACACCAATGTACTTTAATGTAACTAAGTACAAAAAGTCCATTGCTTTAGTAGCAAATTTTACATTCTAATTAACCTATAAGAAACTTCTATTTGCCAAGTTTCAATGTACTATCAAAAAATAATATTAACAATTATCTGAAAAGGTTATTAAAATACTCTTCCTTCTTCTAACCATGTATCTGTGAGGCCAGATTTTCTTCATATATCTCAACAAAAACAACATATTGCAAAAGATTAAATTCATAAGCAAATATGATGATCCAGCTATCTTCTACTATGCCAGATATTAAAGAGATTAGCAAAATATGAAACAATCCCACTTCTCTCATTAAATATTTTTGCTTTAGAAAATATCATTATTTTTCGGGTACCTTCAGCTCAGGTCATGATCTCATGGTCCTGGGATCAAGTCCTGCATCAGGCTCCCTCCTCCACAGGGAGTCTGCTTCTCCCTCTACCCCTCCTCCCACTCATTCTCACGCTCTCTCTCTCTCGAATAAATATATAAAATCTTAAAATATATACATATAATTATTTTTTTTAAATATGTTAACATATAATGGGTTTTTCATTGTTACTTTAAAACGCATTAAGAGGAAATAATTTTTTAATCTTAGTTCTAATTTCTCATATCATAAATATGGGTTGATATTAACCTAACAAATATAAATTTTGGGGAGGCCTTAATAATTTTAAGAATATAAAAGAGTCTGGAAACCAAAAAGGTTGAGAGCTGCTGTTTTAGAGGTTATTAATCCCAACTTCTTTTAAGATATTATTCCACTTTTCCATTTGGGGGAAGGGGATGAAAAGTTGCATTCTTTTTTATAAAAATGTATTTCTCTAGGGGCTATAAAGAGAGATAGTTGAGGGGCGCCTGGGTGGTGAAGCCGTTAAGCGTCTGCCTTTGGCTCAGGGCGTGATCCCGGCGTTCCAGGATCGAGTTCCACATCGGGCTCCTCTGCTGGGAGCCTGCTTCTTTCTCTCCCACTCCCCCTGCTGTGTTCCCTCTCTTGCTGGCTGTCTCTCTGTCACAGAAATAAATAAAATCTTTTAAAAAAAAAAAAAGAGAGAGATAGTTGAGTGAAAAAGATAATAGCAGTTAGAAAAAGGAACCAGGGTTCTCTGGACACTTGGCTATTTCCAGACCTGGGGCAGGTTGGGAAAGATAAGCCAGGAACATCCATCTATCATAACAGATAGCATAAAGCTATCAAAGACTACTAGTGTGGTATCAACAGAGTTCAGGAGCCAACTTGAAGAGGCTCCCTTGGCCAAAGATGGTACAAACTGATTACCAGTAAGGATAGTAACTGCAATGAACTGAAACAAGTGTTTAAATCTATGAATTCATAATAATCCAAAACGTATCATTATCAACCTCTAAAGGATGCTAATAAACCAACTCATTATTGTGCCAATTTTACCCTCGGAAAAAGTCGATATAATCCCTGACTCACATGCCCAAGGAGGAGAAAGCCTAAGTCAATGGAATCCGTATTTGGTAAAAATAAGCTCCTGTAACTTTTAAATACAATTTTTAAAATTCCAGATAAAATACTGATAAATTGATGCTAATTAACAGTAAGCATCTACTTTCTAAACGAAACTGTATTTCCCTTACTATACATAAACTGTCTTCAAAGAAACCTACACATAATATCTATCTTTAAAAACCAAACAAAATTACAACTTCACTGACTGAACATCATCTCTTTCCCTCTGAACTCTATTCCTAGAAGTGCTTGTGAACATCAAAGTAATTACCATGACTACTTTAGGTTCAAAAAAATATGCAGGTTTTCTTGAAGTAATGAGGTTCTAAGGTAAAAGAGACTAAAGATTTAAAACACGGACCATGGATGTTACAGTCAATTAACTAAAAAATGCACACAATATATGAGAGATAGTAGTTAAAAGGAAGGGCTTTAGACAAGAGCCCAGATTCAACTCTCAGTAGTGCCACTTACTAACTTGAGCTACTTAACCTCTCTAATTGTTTCTATAGTAGGTAAGATGAGAACAGTAGTGCCTACTTCACGTAAATCTTGTCAAAGAGTAAATGAGGTCACAGATATAATAATAAAGGCTTTAGATACTGCCTGTAACACACAAATCCTCAGATAAAATAAAGCTTCTGGTACTAGTACTCATTATTATTCATGTCACGTAAAGATCAAGAAAGGAGATGATGGAAAGATGGGAAAATGCTGGGCAAAATGGTTCCCTTCACCAACTATCCAGGGATATCATCATCAGTCCAGTAAAGATTAGCTACCATTTTGCCCTTAGCTGGTATGGGGCAATTATCAAAAAAGAAATGAACATACAATACATGAATGAGTACCCAGTGTAAGTACACCACCTAAAATAACATTGTTTCCTTTTTTAGATTTCCTAACAAAATATTATCCAAGTCATTTAGTGAAAAGACAGTGATGTTTATAACATAATAATCCTTCTATGTAAATACTCAGTATAAACCTTCTATTTACAAGTAAAATAGGCCAGTCTCCTAATGCCTCTTAAATTAAATGAGGCAAACTTTTAAATTCTCATCCATGAATTACAATATTAGCAAAGAAAGGCTGACAAAAAGACCAGAAAGGAATTATAACAAAGAAGGATTAAATTCAAATTCATATTACGGTCTTGCCTTGACTTACATCAACTTTAACTCCAGAGATTAACTATAAACCCAGCAATTAGAGCAAACCAGGTACAAACCATCACCCAGAGCATTCAGGCTACTCCATTCTTTCGCAACAACTGTCTGGCTTGGACAGTCACACTTTTGGGGCTTCTTCAGCTGTTTCCTTATGAAAGTCATCCAACTCTCCTCCTTTACTTTCCATAGGGCAGTTACTATGTAATCTTCTTTCACTGATATATGCACACTCTAAGTTGTTCCCAGTATATACTGTAATATTTACATTTCCAGTTGGTTAAATAGGATACGATAATTTCTACAAAAAGCAAATGCAAGAAACCCTTTCAAAATATCTAGCAAGAGGTGAAATGTAAAAGAAGCATATCCTTTGATTCATTCATTTCTCCCCAATAAATATTTCTTAAAGAAATAATACAATATAGGCAAAAAGACACATGAGTAAAGTCATTCACTAAAGAGTTATCATAGCCAAATAACTGAAAACATATTCCAATATTTACGAAATGATAAACTGTAGATCACGGACACATTATCCTCTCATTAAAAATTATTAACATTAAGGCTTTTCTAAAACAAGAAAAACGTTTTATGATATATTAGTAAAATACCTTGAAGACATAAATATAAGGTTTCACTAAAAATCCTGATTCTGCCACTCAGTAACTCTGTGATTTTTGACAAGTTATTAAACTCCCTGAGACACAGTTTCCTCATTCCCAAAATGGAGTAATATGACCTACCAGGAGAATCAAATGATACTACTATAAAGGATGTGGCCTCTAACTCAATAAATTCCCTTCCCTATTACTCAATTGATTCCTTCCTATAACTGCAACCATGAGTGTATAAATAGCAGATCATATCCAAAATGGTACAATGGTGATAAGATTGTGGTTCTATATTTAAAATTATTATCTGTAATACATTTCCTTAATGTTGCTTATATTTTCCTCAGTTCTTTATTTTTTTTAAAGATTTTATTTATTTATTTGACACAGAGAGAGAGAGAGCAGGAACACAAGCAAGGGGAATGGGAGAGGGAGAAGCAGGCTTCCCACTGAGCAGGGAGCCCGATGCGGGGCTCAATCCCAGGACCCTGGGATCATGACCTGAGCTGAAGGCAGACGCTTAACGACTGAGCCCCCCAGGCGCCCCCCTCAGTTCTTTAAAAGTGAGTCATCACCCTTGGTCTGACTGTAACCCCTAATATAACTCTGTTTCAATGGTTTTAAAAATCATCTTCAGGGGCGCCTGGGTGGCACAGCGGTTAGGCATCTGCCTTTGGCTCAGGGGGCGATTCCAGCGTTGTGGGATCGAGCCCCACATCAGGCTCCTCTGCTGGGAGCCTGCTTCTTCCTCTCCTATTCCCCCTGCTTGTGTTCCCTCTCGCTGGCTGTCTCTATCTCTGTCAAATAAATAAATAAAATCTTTAAAAAAAAATCATCTTCAAATAATTTTAATTAAGAGTTCTTTTTTTTAAGATTTTATTTATTCATTTGAGAGAGAGAGACGGAGACAGAGAAAGCACAGGCTGGGGAAGAGGCAGAGGGAGAAGCAGACTCCCCGCCGAGCTAGGGGCCCAACATGGGGCTCGATCCCAGGACCTAGAGATCATGACCTGAGCCAAAGGCAGATGCTCAACCATCTGAGCCACCAAGGCGCCCCTAAGAGTTCTTTCCCAAACATGTTACCCATAATACACAAATCAGAACACAGCTTGTATAAACCAAGATGAAAAAAAGAACAACAAATCAGGAAAATGGATGGAATACACACAATCCCCTACATGTTCACAATAACGCTTAAGATCTGAACAATAAATTTAGTTGGGAAGTAGAGGAGAACATTATTACAAAAAAGCTATAAATTAACATACAATCCATGCTTTTGGTTCTATCCATCTGACAACCTGGTATGCAAGAGAAGAAGACCTTCACAACTGGTCTGAACAGAAGGTAGAAACAGTTGTTCCTTTCATCTCAGATACAAGGGAAGAGGAACAAAACCACCCCCCCCCCGACCCAACTCCTTACTTATGGGAATGGCAAAATATCTCAGGGTCTGGTGGTACAATGGGATCTTCTTTAAGTCCTATGGCAAGAATTGAGTCAGTCAAGTCCAGGTCAGTCCGGCAATGCTCCTTCTTCCCTCCCACAGAGGAAGCAAAGACACCAAAGACAGAATGGGGATGGAAGGAGAAGATGCATCAGGAAGGAAACATCATGGACCCGGACAAATAAATTCCAGGCTCATGGCCAGTCTAGGAGTTCTGAGGGACATCATAACCTTATCAAAGAAGAGAGGAAATCTCTGGTTATAATGAATCAGTGCTGCAACACAGCCTATAGCCCTTAGAGGAAGCCCTGTCTTTCCTTCAACTGCCTGGGCTGGGAAGTGGCACTACCAAGCCATAAGCTCAAAATTATGTCACTGATGTAGAAATACTGTACCTGGCATACAATGGTGGTGTAAGGTGTCAATGTAAACTCTGCAAAGACAAGTTATAAGGAAATTGAAGACTCACTGTAATGAAACACAAGTGCTCATCTGATTTCATTCATGCAAGTATAACAATGAATACACTGGTTTTCAAAACCAAATCACTCTCAATATTCACATTTTTAACTTAACATAATGACAGTGTTCTGACAACTAAGAAAAATGTGGTTCAAAATTTGATGCTTAAAGATCAAGAGACTCTCCAGGACCTTAGAAGTTGCCCTCACATCCTGAGTAATTTCAACTCGTTAGTGAGAGAAGAGTTTTTAAAAGAATCCATGTAGCTGGCTATTTTGAGCAGAAAGGATGGGAAACAAGACCTATAAAGCATGTCAGAAAGGATATCGAAGAAAAAAATGAAAATGCCTCAAGCACCTAAAGTAGATATAAGACCACCATGAGTATGAGGATATGTTCAAGCAATTAAACTTTAAATAGCTAGTAGATTAAATAGTAGCTTCATACAATATTACAATGCAAAGTAGAAGGAACGGTTTCCTACTGCTGCAATATTTTCCACAGTAAACAGAAGTTGGTTATTAGAATGCATTGTATATGTAGATGAGAACCACTGCATAATTACTTAACCCATTGAATTTGTACCAAAGAAACAAAGAAAACATATGTTTTTTGGTCAGATTGTTTACTGCAATCCAATACTAGATTAATTTAATAAATACTGCTGAAAAAGAAAATTACAGGACCCAAAGAAAAAACTCCATTATTTTAGGATACAATCAAAGACCATTTTGTATTGGTAATTTGTGTCTAGGCAAAAATGTGTGACTCATTTTAAACTTTTAAATGATATGCTTATGGGGGGGATGGGAGGTGGGTTCTTGAAAACAGTAATTTATGTTCACGGTAATTAAAGGTGATTTACAAAACATATAAACACCTAACTTAACCTAAAAGGGAAAGACAATTAAATGAAGGCATTTTTACCTTCTCATTTATCAGTTCAATAAAGTTGTAGTGCCTTGAGGGCTACAATTCCATATAAACTAGAAAGGCAACTTAAAACCTATTTCTTCCATCAGTGCTACCTTCATCTCTTTTTAGCAAACGACACAAAACTAAAGGACCTCTTTGGAATCTTTTTGGTAAAGCTCTAGGTAAGCAATTTAGACATAAGAAAGTCAAACAGATACAGACGGACAGTAATATATAACAGAATGAAGACACATCTGTCATTAATAAAGAAAGGAGAAAGGATAAAGGCTTTCATTTTCCCTGGCCAAAAATTCTAACCATCTGCACAGAAATCATCTACATGGATCAGTCTTAGTTCTATCTCTGCAAGAACTTGTCTGCCCAGTTTAACAGGGGTGGAGGCCAAGAGAGAAGTGAAATCGGTCAAGGACTTAAAATTATACTAGAGGGGAAGGCAGGGAGACAGAATTATTTTCTAAGAATTATAAAACTGCAGAGATCTTTCAAAATAAAAAGAAATGACACCAAAAACAAACAAAATAATTATCAGTTATTACAAAAACTGAAATGCTCTACTTACTAAAGAAAACTCTTTTTAAGGAAAATAAATATTAAAAAGTAAATTCAAATAGAAACTATACTCCTTAATATAATCAGGAAAAGAAAATAAGCAGGGGCGACTGGGTGGCGCAGTCGTTAAGTGTCTGCCTTTGGCTCAGGGCGTGATCCTAGCGTTCCGGGACCGGGACCGAGCCCCACATCAGGCTCTTCCGCTGGGAGCCTGCTTCTTCCTCTCCCCCTCCCCCTGCCTGTGTTCCCTCTCTCGCTGGCTGTCTCTCTCTCTGTCAAATAAATAAATACAATCTTTAAAAAAAAAAAAAAAAAAAAGAAAAGAAAAGAAGCATACATCCTTTCTTTGGATTAAAAAAAAAAAAAGATAACTACTTCTGGAGACTGGGAACAAGGGGCGAACATGAAATTTTATTATGAACACTTACTTTCCATTTTGTTTATGATAAGCATATGTCATTTTGAATTTTTTAAATATAATGAATATTTTTTTTAAGTAACAGCATCTGTTTGTCCATTTATAATCAAAAGGAAGAATGCAATCTGATTAAACTGTCCACTCATAAGGTATGAAAGGCAAGGGTGCAAACACCTTATTAAATTACAATTTTAGGGGCGCCTAGGTGGCTCAGTCAGTTAAGCGTCTGCCTACGGCTCTGGTCATGATCTCAGGGTCAGGTATTGAGCCCCACATCTCCCTCTCCCCCTCCGCCTGCTTGTGAGCTCCGTCTCTCAAATAAAGGACATCTTTTTTAAAAATTACAATTTTATATGTACTATGGAATGAAGCTCATTTTTTCTAAAGCACAAGTTTTTGTACCTAAATTTCATGTAATTCAATCTAATATAAGAGAACACTTTCTGATACCAAGAAGGTAGCTATATCTCAACAGTGGGCTGGCATGACTAGCAAGGGTTTTCCTCTGCTCTGACAAATCAACAAAGGAATTCTGTGTAGGTGATTCTACATTGTGCATATTAAAACAACTAATATAGAGATAATAACATTGCTAAGAATCTATTTAATAGGCTGTGCTTCTTTCCCTATCATCATTCTTGCTCTTGGGGAGAAAAAAGCCAGATGAAATGAAATACTGAATTCTCAATGAGTCCCCTCAATCTTTTCATCTTTTACACCCAACTTAGGTTAAGTGGCCAATTCTACCTGGCAAGGGCAAAGATAAGGCTCCCTGAGGTTCCTAGGGTGGAAAGAGGAAGTTGGATAATATCCCCTTACCAAAAATATGTGGAATGGGGATGTTAATTGTACGCGAAGAAATTAGTTTGTTAGTAGAACAAAGAGTTGTATAAGGACAGCACTGCCTTTTCCCACAGCCTTCCCTCCCCCTCACCACCACAGACAGACAGACAGACAGACACACACACACACACACACACACACACACACTCACTATGCTACAACCTACATTTGCTCCATTAAGGTTTCTTAAAAATGCAAGTATCACTTTATGGCAGAAGAGACAACACAAATATAATGCTATGAGAGTAATCAAGGAAATAACTTCTTTAACAAAAGAATCCACTAATTTAGTTATCTGCGAGTAAATTCCTACCCTGGCAGAACGACACTCATCAGCCCAGCTTAAAAATCAAACATTTTACAGAGCTAGAAATAGATCCCTGACAACTCCTGAATCACAACATTCTAGGTCAAAGCCATCTTCTCATTGTTTTTTTTATTAAAGATTTACTTATTTTATTTTAGAGAAGGAGAGAGAGAGAGCAAGCAGCGGGAGGGGCAAAAGGAGAGGGAGAAAATCCCCAAACAGACTCCCCACTGAGTGGGGAGCCCAATGTGGGGTTTGATCCCAGGGCCCTGAGATCATGACCTGAGCTGAAACCAAGTCAAGATGCTTAACTGACTGAGCCACCCACGTGCTCCTTCTCATTGCTTTAATACAGAACTCTAGAGGATTTTACTTGAATCATTTGTGAATGCCCTACATTGGTATTTAAATTAGAAAATTCCTCATGCTTTAAAAATCAGAATAATACATGTCCCCTTAAAAAAAAAAAAAAGCCAAGAGTCTAAAGTAAAAAAGGAAATCACCCATCTCTCCCCCCACCCACTTCTATTCTTCAAAAATCTATCAATAATTTGATGTTATCTTTCTCTCATTTCCTCCTATGAGTATAGGGTAGAGCTGAGCTGTCCAATACTGTACCCACTAATCACATGTGGCTATTAATTACTTGAAATGTGGCTAGTCCAAAGGGAGATGTGCTCTAAGCAGAAATTACACACCAGATTTTGGAGACAACATCAAAAATATATCAATAATTTTTCATATTGACCGCATATTGAAATAATATTTTGGATAGATTATATTATTAAAATTAACTTCACCTTTTCTTTTTACTTTTTTAAATGTGGCTATCAGAAAACATTAAATTACATAAGTAGCCACATTTATGGCTAACAACGTATTTCTACTGGTCAGCACTGATACAAAGGCTAACAATGCGGATTTTAGAGTCAGACTTGCCTTGCTGAATACGACTCCCAACTATTATCTTCTACCAACTGTGCAAGGTGGGCAAATTGCCTAACCTCTCTGTATCCATTTCTGAGTTGTTCTGAGAATCAAATGAATTTACTCAAATAAAGCACTTAGCATACAGCCTGGCACATAGTTATTTGATAGCAACAAAAAACCAAAAACTATAACCTAATTCTTTTAAAATCACTACATAGCACCTGTCTCTTTGAGCACTATATATTGTGCAGGGCAAGTATTCTCTGAAAAACAATGTACACCAACCATTTGAATCTTCTCCCTCTCTCACATACAAATACATGGATCTTAAACATGTTTATTACACAGATTCTTAGCAGTCATATCTAAAAATGTATGAAAGCAATGTGGTATGGTGAAAGACTGGAAAGAAAAAGAACTTTAAAGAATGGAAACGTGCTCTACATCCAGTTTACTAGCTACATACCCTAGGAAAACGACATAACTTTTCACTCTCAATATCCTCATCTATACAACTTGGATAGTAATATCCTGCAGAACTGTTAATATTAAAAGGAACAATAAATTAGAAATAGTCTATTTCTAGTACCTAACATATACTAGGTGCTTAATAATCATTTCCCTTCTGGAAATCGAAATAAAATGCCAACAATTCAGACACATGCTAACAGCATTAATGTTCACTTGCTTGCTATGTCACAACTGCCCAAGCCTGTTCATACTCCGAAGAGGTAGTTTAAAAACATGCTAATTCCATAGTCATCTAGATTCCCTACATTTTAGCCCTTGTAGGAATTGGAGTTAAAACCTGTACTACTTTATAACAGCATAGGTAAATACTCCAGAAAAGATAAATACTTCAGGGGAAAAAAAATAATCTAACTCTATGGACTCTGTTTTTATCCAGCATTATAAAGGGGTAGAAGATTGCTTCCAGATTACTGCCTTTTATGCAAACTAAGAGAAAAACTGCACATCGGCTGTGCCTCAGGTCTTACAAAGATGCATTAAATGTCATTTTAGAGCTAGGAAAGGGTATCTCTTCTGATATATACCAGATGCACATGAAATTAGACAACCTATAATTTTTTCTCTTTGCCTCAGCTGCCACGATGCTTAGCGGTAAGATTTATTCTCAGTGTCAGTACGTTATTCGGCATAGGTTATGTGTTACCATGTACTAGGCTCCTGACCATCCATCCACCCTACTCCCTTTAATTCTCATTCTTCATTAATGGCTTTCGTCACTTCCTTGTTGTTGCAATGTATTTGTCTTTTATTGTAAGACAGTTAAAATTCCTTTTAGAAGTCAGCAGAACAAAATAATAAACAGAACTGAAGTTCACACAAAGAGTTCAAAATAAATCCACATGCAGAAAACGTGAACAAGCAACTGGAGAAGAGAACTCAGGAAGGAACAGGACACTGTATCCCATATACATCTACCATTAGCACCACTATCACATATACACATGCATGCACATACCAATTTAGCTGAAAATCATCAAATGTATTTGAAGCTTTGTTTTCTATACCTATAAATGATTATATACTTTATAATTAACATTTCTATAACTCTGAACCCCCTGTATGTTTCTAAATTTGAAACAAAACTGTTCCATAGCTCAGAAAGCAGAACTCTTGTTGTACTTTTATACTTAGAGTTCTTATCTTCCCTGTGATCAGGTAAAGACTCACAACTGTTTTCTTCTAGTACAACTCAGAGAAACAGAGAGTAAGTAGACTAGTATTTGCTAGGGACTAGGGTGGGGGAAATGGGGAGATGCTTGTCAAAAGGTTACAAACTTTCAGTTATAAGGTGAGTAACGTCTACAGATCTAATGTACAGCATGGTGACTATAGCTAACAATACTATACTACAGAAGTAGCTAAAAGAGTAGATCTTAGGTGTTCTCACCACAAAAAAAAAAAAAGCTAATTATGTGAGGTGACAGATGTGTTAACTAACCTTACTGAAGTAATCATTTCAAAATATATAAGTGTATCAAATCATCATATTGTACACCTTAAACTTACATAATGTTGTATGTCAATTATATCTCCATGAAGCTGGGAAAATAAATAAATGAACACAAACAGAAGTACTTCAATAAACTCTGGTACTTCCATACTATGGACAATGACAGAGCAATGAAACATGGAATAAACCAGTCACAAAAAGACAAATACTATATGATTCTACTTGTATGAGGTACCTAGAGTAGTCAAATTCAGAGATAGAAAGTAGAAAGGTAGCTGCTGGGGGCTGGAGTAGGAAGGAAGTGGAAGCTATCGCCTAATGGGTATGGAGCTTCAGCTTGGGATGATGGAAAAAGTTTTGGAGATGGATGGTGATGATGGCTGCACAACATGTAAATGTACTATATGTCACTGACCTGAACACTTAAAGATGGTTAAAATGTAAATTTTATTTTATATACACATCACCCTAACAAAAACTTTTTTAATGAAAAAAATATGCTGAAATTAAAAATCTATATTTACCAAAAAAAACACACCAATGTAGCAACATTAAAAAGTCTCTATGCACTGACACAGAATGATCTCTAAACTCCAAAATAATTTAAGTGCAGTATTACAATCCCCATTTTACATGAGAAAATGAAGTTCAAAGACACAGTGTTACTTTTTCACAATTATATAGCTAGAAAGTGGTCCACTTTAAGCACCAAACTGAAATGCAGAAAAAATAGCTGCATTATGCTAACATGGTTCTGATTTGTTTCCCTTTCATTCTTAACTTTAATATTACTTAAGCAGTAACTCACTTTTAAGGTATCATTTTGAAAAGCACATCCTAAACATCATACACTTGGATTTCTGCTCCAAAGTAAATGAAGACTTAGGTTTTGTTTGTTCTAAATTTTAAAAAGCTCCTTCAGGGGTTGGTTCATTTCATAGAGCATGCAACTCTTGATATCAGGGTGGTGAGCTGAAGCCCCACACTGGGAGTAGAGCTTTCTTTAAAATAAATAAACAAACAAACAAATATTTTTTGAAATTAAAAAAATTAAAAAGCTCCTTCAGCTTATATAAATAACCTTTTAAGGAAATGTGGATAACGAGCTTCAAAAAAATTTTAAAAATAAATAGTATTTAGCTTTTTACAAAAATGTTCATAACAGAATCTCCATAAAAGTGATATACACTAAATGGATATCTATTTTCTTTTCAAAAGCAGTTAATCTATTAAATAACTTTTTTTTTAATTTTTAGTTTTTTTAATGTTATTTTTATTATGTTAGTCACCATACAGTACATCCCTGGTTTCTGATGTAAAGTTCGATGATTCTTTAGTTGCGTATAACACCCAGTGCACCATGCAATACGTGCCCTCCTTACTACCCATCACCAGTCTGTCCCATTCCCCCGTCCCCCTCCCCTCTGAAGCCCTCAGTTTGTTTCTCATAGTCCATAGTCTCTCATGCTTCATTCCCCCTTCTGATTACCCCCCTTCTTTATCCCTTTCTTCCCCTATTGATCTTCCTAGTTCTTATGTTCCATAGATGAGAGAAATCATATGATAGTTGTCTTTCTCTGCTTGACTTATTTCACTTAGCATTATCTCCTCCAGTGCCGTCCATGTTGCAGCAAATGTTGAGAACTCGTTCTTTCTGATTGCTGAGTAATATTCCATTGTATATATGGACCACAACTTCTTAATCCAGTCATCTGTTGAAGGGCATCTCGGCTCCTTCCACGATTTAGCTATTGTGGACAATGCTGCTATGAACATTGGGGTGCATATGGCCCTTCTCTTCACTACGTCTGTATCTTTGGGGTAAATACCCAGTAGTGCAATGTCTGGGTCACAGGGTAGCTCAATTGTTAACTTTTTAAGGGACCTCCACACTGTTTTCCAGAGTGGCTGTACCAACTTGCATTCCCACCAACAATGTAGGAGGGATCCCCTTTCTCCACATCCTCTCCAACAATTGTTGTTTCTTGCCTTGTCAATTTTTGCCATTCTAACTGGCGTAAGGTGGTATCTTAGTGTGGTTTTGATTTGAATTTCCCTGATGGCTAGTGATTTTGAACATTTTTTCATGTGTCTGTTAGTCATTTGTATGTCATCATTGGAAAAGTGTCTGCTCATATCTTCTGCCCATTTTATGATTTATTTGTTTCTTGTGTATTGAGTTTGAGAAGTTCTTTGTAGATCTTGGATACCAGTCTTTTATCTGTAGCATCATTTGCAAATATATTCTCCCATTCCGTGGGCTGCCTCTTAGTTTTTTTGACTGTTTGCTTGGCTCTGCAGAAGCTTTTGATCTTGATGAAGTCCCACAAGTTCATTTTATCTTTTGTTTCTCTTGCCTTTGGAGATGTGTAAATAACTTTTTTTAAACCAGAACGTTTATTGTGTGACTAATTGCTGAAAACCTTAAGATGAAATGGATGCTGCAACAGCTGCCCTCTTGGGCTTAGGTGTTGTCCCTTCACAGAATCCATGCCTGAATCTGCGGTATATGATTTTTAGGTGCTTCATTCAGCCGTTCCCAGGGGTATTTCATCTTTTAGCCTTGGCACTCCAGTTATACTTTCTCTTGAGCTTGGCAGGATAGCCACATTTGCCACAGGTGGAATTCTGAAGGTGGGAGGGCTTCGAGCCACAGCAGCAGCACAACGTATGCATCTTATTGCCACACTTTCCAAACGATGACGTCCCCTTCATCTTGTTTCCGGGGCAGACCCGAAAGAGCTCCATCAAATAACTTTTAGAATGTTAATTGCTAGTGTTTCTTCAAACACCAGAAACTGTTATTTTTCTTTCTCAATGTAGGGTCCAATAAGAAAAACCAAAAGTTTAAAAAAAAAAAAAAAAGAATATTCACAGAGAATTCATAAAGAATTTCTGTTCTACAGTTAATATTACATCATTAGCAATGGAGACAATCATAGTTATTCAGAATTGTTTACCCAAAATGGATGTCAATTATGCCAAAAATATGGAGAAATTCCCACTTTTTTTTAAAATTAAATTCAATTTAGTTAACATACGATGTACTATCAGTTTCAGGGGTAGAACTTAGTGATTCAACAGTAGCATATAACACCTAGTGTTCATTACATCAAGTGCTCTCCTTAACACCCATCACCCAGTTACCCCATTCCTCATCCCCCTCCCCTCCAGCAACCCTGTTTGTTTCCTAGAGTTAAGAGTCTCCCATGGTTTGTCTCCCTCTCTGCTTTTATCTTATTTAATTTTTTCTTCCCTTCCCCTTTTTGTTTCTTAAATTCCACATATGAGTGAAATTATATGGTATTTGTCTTTCTTCGACTGACTTATTTCACTTAGCATAATACCCTCTAGTTCCATCCATGTCATTGTAAATGGGAAGATTTCATTCTTTCTGATGGCTGAGTAATATTCCGTTGTATATATATACACCACATCTTTATCCATTCATCTTTTGATGGACGTCTGGGCTCTTTCCATAGTTTGCTATTGTGGACATTGCTGCTATAAACATTAGGGTGCATGTGCCCCTTCGAATCACTATGTTTGTATACTCTGGATAAATACCTAGTAGTGCAATTGCTGGATCATAGGACAGTTTTGTTTTGTTTTTTTTTTTAAGATTTTATTTATTTATTTGAGAGAGAGAAAGCAAGAGACAGAGCATGAGAAAGTGAGAGACAGAGCATGAGAGGAGGGGGAGGGGCGAGGGAGAAGCAGACTCCCCGCCAAGCAGGGAGCTGGATGCAGGGCTCGATCCCAGTACCCCGGGATCATGACCTGAGCCAAAGGCAGATGCTTGACCGACTGAGCCACCCAGGTGCCCCAGGGTAGCTCTATTTTCAACTTTTTGAGGAACCTCCATACTGTTTTCCAGAGTGGCTACCCCAGTTTGCATTCCCACCAACTGTCTAAGAGGGTTCCCCCTTTTCTGCATCCTCTCCAACATCTGTCATTTCCTGAGTTGTTAATTTTAGCCATTCTGACCAGTGTGAGGTGGTATCTCATTGTGGTTTTGATTTAAATTTCCCTGATGATGAGTGATGTTGAACATCTTTTCATATGTCAGTTGGTCATTTGTATCGCCATGTCTTCTTTGGAAAAATGTCTGTTCATGTCTTCTGCCCATTTCTTGACCGGGTTATTTGTTTTGGGGTGCTGAGTTTGATAAATTCTTTACAGATCTTGGATACTAACCCTTTATAAGGATATAAACCCTTATATAAGACATTTGCAAATATCCTCTTCCATTCGGAAGGTTGCTTTTTAGTTTTGTTGACTGTTTCCTTTGCTGTGCAAAGCTTTTTATCTTGATGAAGTCTCAACAGTTCATTTTTGCTTTTGTTTCACTTGCCTCTGGAGACGTGTCTAGCAAGAAGCTGATGGAGCCAAGGTTAAAGAGGTCGCTGCCTGTGTTCTCTTCTAGGACTTTGATGGATTCCTGTCTCACATTTAGGTCTTTCATCCATTTTGAGTCTATTTTTGTGTATGGTGTAAGAAAATGGTCCAGTTTCATTCTTCTGCATGTAGCTGTTCAATTTTCCCAACACCATGTGTTGAAGAGACGATTATCCTTTTTCCATTAGATATCCTTTCCTACTTTGTCAAAGATTAGTTGACCACCAAGTTAAGGGTCCCTTTCTGGGGTCTCTACTCTGAAAATTTCCACTTTTTAAAATCATACAAACCATTAAAATACATTCTGTGTGACTCAAAAAACCTGAAAAACAGTCAGCTAAGGAATAACACAACTTATCAACTATACGTGAGTAAGGAAGGAAGGAAAGAAGGTAGGAAGGAACGAAGGAAAGGAGGCAGGTAGGCAGGCAGACACACACAAAGCTGATCCAACAAAACATTTCTGCATAATTTCAAACATTTAAGATCCTTCGGGAGTGGCGGACAATTAAGTAGGGGAATGATTATTTAAAACATAACCAACATTTAAAAACAGTTTGATACTCAGACCAAAGAAAAGAATATATATCTCAAAAAAATAACTATCCAACTGCTTGTAGATTTTTAAGCACTGACAGCCACATCATTTCAGGCAGACCTGAATTCAAATCATAGCTCTGGTGCTCATCAGTTATGTAAATTATGGCCTAATTTCCTAGTCTCTTTAAGCCTCAGTTTTCTCATCATTAAAACAGGCATACTGCCTCCCTACAGGATTGTTATGAACAACGTATACATCACATTAAGTCACACAGCCAATCGTTACACGTAAGCTCCAGAGAACCTCCAAAAAGAAGTCACCATCTAGAAGATTAATGAAAGCTTCTACACATACTGCCAGGACCCTGGCTACTGATCAATTGTCTATTTATTCCCTTCATAAATCAAAATGAAAATACCAGAAGAAAGAATGTGTGAGAGTACATTTGAATGTGTTCTCTCTCTTCTTTCTGAAATATGTTTTGCTATCTTTGTTACTAAAAGTGTTAAGAATCTGCAACATGTATACCTAGAATCCAAGCCACATGAATCTGTTTCTCTAAATAAAGTCATCCCATACCCTTCAGGAATTTACAAAATAAATAATTCTCCACTGCCTTTTTATTCTATTATTTGGGCATCCTTAAAAAGTGCATGATCTGGGGCGCCTGGGTGGTTCAGTCAGTTAAGCGTCTGTCTGCCTTCAGCTCAGGTCACGATCCTGGGGTCCTGTGACCAAGCTGCACGTCGGGCTCCCTGCTCAGCAGGGAGTCTGTTTCTCCCTCTCCTTCTCTCTCTGACCCTCCTCCGCACTTGTGCACGGTCTCTCTCTCTCTCAAATAAATAAATAAAATCTTAAAGAAAAAGAAAAACTGCTTGACCTAGAACTAATACATTTTGATGCAACTTCTCTGGAATTTAAACAAGTGTTTCTCAAAGTGGGTCCACAGATGAAAAGTTTCAAGGGCTCACAGACTAATAAAAATTTTTGTGATTAAAAAAAAAAAAGACTTCTTTATTTGCATTGATAATTCTCAGCACAGATTAATGGACTAGTCCAACATAGAGTAAGGACTTTGTAACCACAACTGAGTTTAAAATCTGATTTCTTGGAGTGCTACTCAGCCATCAAAAAAAATGAAATCTTGCCATATGCAATGACATGGACGGAACTAGAGGGTATTATGCTAAGCGAAATAAGTCAATCAGAGACAGACAATTATCATATGATCTCACTGATATGTAGAATTTAAGAAACAAAACAAAGGATGGTAGAGGAAGAGAGGAAAAAAATAAAACAAGATGAAATCAGAGAGGGAGACAAACCATAAGAGACTCTTAATTATAGGAAACAAACTGAGGATTGCTAGTGGGGAGGGAGGTAAGGGATGGGGTAACTGGGGTAACAGCACAGATGTAATGAGCACTGGGTATTATATAAGATTGCTGAATCACTGACCTGTACCTCTGGAACCATTAATACATTATTATGTTAATTAATTAAATTTAAATTTTAAAAATGGAAAAAAAACTAAAATTCATTATAAAATTAAAAAAATAGAGTAAAATCTAATTTCTAACTGTTACTAGCCAGGTAATCTTGGGCAAGTACTGTAACTCCTCTGCTCTTTGGATTCCTCATTTACAAAATGAGGATAATAATAGTACCTATTCTTATAGAGGTGTTATAAGGAATAAATGAGTTAATATTTGTATAGGGCTTAGAATACTATATCTTTGTTAAAATAAAAATGCTAGACTTTAGTTTTAGTTAGCGTTTCTCAAATTGTGATCCACAACAAAATATCAGAGATAAATACTGTTTTTTCCCCTAATTTTAATTATAACCCTTTATCCTTTCATGGAAGGATATTATATACAAAATACATAAGAACATATGATGTAAGGTTTCTGTGTTGAAGGTAATTAAATTAGTCTCTGATATTCATTTCTCACATAAAGTTTATCCTCTGTGATGCCATAAAAATAATTAAATTGAACTAAAAATTGCAAGTATTTTTGTAGGGAATTAGTTCAACTGAAACTCAATTTTTGTGGCATTCTTGTGTCAGTACTTAATGCTCATTCAAGCAACACAGGCACAAAAAATTAAAAAAAGAAATTCTTTAAACTATTAGTTTGTTTTGTTCAATAGCTTGAAGAAGCACAGGCCATATGAAGAGGCAGAAAACCTGAAAACATGTATGAATTTTTTTTTCTTAGTTATGCTTAACTCAACATATATCTAACATTCTGGAAATTCCAGCACAATAAATAGCACCTTATTTTCAGGCATAAAATGAGTGCTAGGTATTTTGGAAGCACAACTTTGCTTACTGAAATTCCACTTCCATGTAAACCCTATACTCAAGAGAGGACTGACAGTGGCACAAGAACAGCCTACCACACTGTGCTCACCTTCCCCCACGTACAACCCATCACACTCATTCCCTGAGCTGCTGAAAACTATACCTGGCGGAAATTTTTTTCCAACCTGCAACAAAACATTCAAGATGGATAGTACATCTTAGATATATTTGACTACTTTGGCAGTGAAGAAGTAATTGAAAAGACAATAAAAGGGCTTTCATAAAGTAATCTAGTTAAAATTTGCCTAAATTTGTCAACAAATTTTTACAATAGCTACTCCCTCTTAAAGTCTACTTTAAAATCCTCTGAATGATTCATCTCACTTGTTAAAATGTCCCTTATTAAAAAAATTACTTATATTAATGTGTCATCATAATGTGTTATGTTTTGGTTCCCTCAGCTGGTAATTTATACATTACATTTATAAAGACCTTGTTCTTACCTCACATGCAATCCTCCTCCCTCTATTTCAGGTTTTCAGGGAATACTAACTCTTCAAGTTAACCTTAATTCTATTAAAAACTCTGTTTAAAAAGCTTTTGCTTTAGTCAGCGTGTATTAATAACACTTGCCAAGTTAAGAGTTTTTGTGGTTTTGTTTTTTTTTACAGTATAAAAGTACTTGGTCATAAACTTAACCCAATAAGAGTTTATATTACGTTTAACAAAAGTACACGTACTTTCCCCTACCAATAAAGTTGACAGATGATTTTACAGGCCACTATTTTAAGTATTAATACGAGGTTTTAAAGACCCAGTATCTTGTTTAGTGAACACAGGTAAAGCAAATTAAGAAAGGTACATTCTAAATGCAAAAAAGAAATCTAATGGCAGTGAATCCATCAAAATCCTTTACTGACTTTCTACTTGATAGAGTCATCAAACTTATGTATTTCATTCGGCAATACAAATGACTAGAAACAACATATTATCTAGATAGATAGTACTTACAAAAGCATGCCAACATTGTAATCTAATCTGAGTCCCCAACTCCTACTCATGGAGCTCTGGCACAGGCTTTAAGAGTAAAAGTTACCTTTACAAGGCAATATTACTCAGCCATAAAAAAGAATGAAATCTTGCCTTTTGCAACAATTCTCTAGATGGAGCTAGAGAATATAATGATAAGAGAAGTAAGTTAGAGAAAGACAAATACCATATGATTTCACTCATATGTGGGATTTAAGAAACAAATGAACAAAGGAAAAAACAAAAGAGACAAACCAAGAAAGAGACTCTCAACAACAGAGAACAAACTAATGGTTACCAGAGGGGAGGTGGATGGGGAGGATGGGTGAAATAGATGATGGGGATTAAGGAGGACACTTGTTTGTTTGTTGTTAAGATTTTATTTATCTATTTAACAGAGAGAAAGAGAGAGAGAGCACAAGCAGGGGGAGTAGCAGGCAGAGGGAGAGGGAGAAGCAGGCTCCCACTGAGCAGGGAGCCCTATGCGGGGCTTGATCCCAGGACTCTGGGATCATGACCTGAGCCAAAGGCAGACACTTAACTGACTGAGCCACCCAGGTGCCCCTAAGGAGGACACTTGTGATAAGCACTGGAGGATGTAAGAGACTGGTGCATCACTATATTATACACTTGAAGCTAATAATATAAGTTAACTATACCGGAATTAAAATAAAAACCTTATTAAATATATATATATTGGGGCACCTGGGTATCTCAGTCAATTAAGTGTCACCTTCGGCTCAGGTCATGATCCCAGGGTCCTGAGATTGAGCCCCAAATCGGGCTACATGCTCAGCAGGGAGCCTGCTTCTCCCTCTCCCTCTGCCACTGTCCCTGCTTGTGCTCTCTCACTCTCTATCAAATAAATATATAAAATCTTAAGTATATATATATATATAAATACATACATATATATATACATATATATACATATATATATATACATATATACACACACATATATAAAAAGAATAAAAGCTACCTTTAATCCTTAGAAAATCAGGTACCTTTTCCATATACTGTTTAATTTTTCCCTCAGACACTTCTTCCAGAGGTTGGACAACAGAGAGTTGGAGTTAATGCTATGCTCAAGACAGAAAGAGTGTGGTAGGAAGGACTGATGCCATACAAAGTCGGTTTAATCACAGGGACTGACATCTTTCAATTATGTGACTAAAGCAAATGATTTTACCTCTCTAAGCTTTGGTTTTCTCATTTTCAAATGAGGATGACAATAGGCATACACATCTCACTGGGATCTTTGATAATCAAGACCTAACAATTTAAAAAGCACTAAATAAACAAAGTGCTATAAAGATATTCATTATTATTATTATAAGTTGGACCTAGTTGGGGCACCTGGGTGGCATAGTTGGTTAAGCATTGGACTCTTGGTTTTGGCTCCGGTCGTGATCTTAGGTCATGAGATACAGCCCTGAGTCTGGCTCTATGCTCAGCATGGAATCTGCTTAAGACTCTCCTTCTCCTAAAATAAATAAATAAATCTTAAAAACACAAAAAAAAATCTTTAAAAAAAATTAAGTTGGGCCTAGTTCTTTGGTCAGACAGGCCTTCTGGTAGGTCTAGGGTATTTATATCAAAACCTACAATCCTGCTTCTCAAATTGGGGAGTGCGCAGTGCTGGAAGTACAGAAGAAAGTAAACCATGAGATGCTAAAAACTTTTCCTTAGAGTCAAGTATCTGGAGCTACACTGTGTACCAAAGGCCCCCATGTTCCCCACCCTTTGCAGTTAGAGCTCTTCGGTAGACAAATTCGACAAACACAGGATTCTTCCCATTTTCACAACATCCTGTATTTTCAGGCAATTCATGTTTTAGAGACAGGCAGTTCTGCCCATTAGTTCAAGACTTAGTCTGGTTTAAGACAAAATTATGCTAAGAATTTTTAAAAAGCAAACTTTGAAATAAAAAAGAGTAGTGTTTCCCAAAACACCAAGAGTGAAAAAAACATTATGTTATTTAAAAACACTTAAGAGATCCATAAAAGAATAGAAAGAATGAGATTAAAGAAAACTAAAAAAGTACACAGAAAACAGAAAAACAACCCCCTCTGGATTAACTTCAGCCCCTCCTAGGTTCCAGAAACATGTCTAATAGATGGACTCTATGCTAGTAACACCATTAGCTTTCATCTGTAAAAATGTTTTCAAAATGAAACAAAACAATACATATTGCTATTATTTCACTGATACAACATTCTCAAAAAGACAAAACTCAAGTGATGGAAAACAGATCAATAGTTGTCAGGCTTCAGAGTGGCAAGAGTGTGACTAGAAAGGGGACAGCATAAGGGACTATTTTGGGGGTGAAGTGTTCTGCACCCTGGGTGCTGGTGGTTACACAAATCTATACATATGCTAAAATTCATAGAACTGTATGCCAAAATAAGTCAATTTTACTATATGATAATTTAAAAAATAAAATACACATACTCCTGAATTTTATAAATGAAATTTTTAAAAAATGTTTTGCCCAACAAACTTGCCAATAAATAATAATAGTTTGGAATTTTTAAAGAATTCTCCAGCTGAAAAGATTCTGTACATCAGATTAGTATATGAAAAAGACAAATAATGTCACTTTAATGCACCAAAAATCCAAGTTTCTTCACAAAATGTCAGGTTTAATTCTGATTTGTAAATCAACACAAACAGTGTATCAACCTACTAATGAAAACCTAGAAATAGGACCTGAAATACTTATACTACTGAAACAATCAGGATAAGAGAGTCCAATCAAAACTCCCCCAGAAGGAAAAGTGACACAGAAGTCGTTGCTGGGTTTTTTTTAATTTTCCACATCCTTTTCCTTTTTTTTCTTTTTTGTTTTGCCGAGTGAAATTAACATTTAATAAACTGTGCATAAAGTGTACAATTTGATATAGAGCATGTATATACCTGTGATACCATCACCACAATCAAGATTATGAACATTCCACCACCCCAAGTTTCCTCACACCCCTTTAAATCCCTCCCTCCCCCCCTCCCCTTCCCCATCCTCTTGATCCCAGGCAACCACTGATTTGCCTTCTGATAGATTGTTTTGTATCTTCTAGAGTCTTTCGTAAATGGAATCATATAGTTACGCTCTTTTCTGGACTGGCTTCTTCTACTTAGCGTAATTATTTTGAGATTAATCCATGTTACTATGTGCAGAAAAAAATGTTAACGTTACATCTACCTCCTATATAAAATTGGTCTACATTTGCTACAAACTGGATTATACACTAAAGGAGTATCTTCAATAAGCTACGTAAGAAGTTTCACATAATGAACAAATTATTAGAGTAGTCTTCAATTAATGTTCTTTTGAAAAAGTTTTCTAAGCATTTTTTTAAAGTTTTCTAAGTATTTAAAATAGCAAGAAAATGTCACCCTGCAATAAGTAAATTTGTTTTCAAATTAATTTTAATAAGCAGAAATTCATTTGGGAAGTAAAAATACTTCCCACAAAGCTTTGTTTATAAAATTCACCAGAATAAAAAGATTAGCTCTCAGTCAAAGTCTGGCAATTTTTATATTTTTATGTGTCCCAGTAAGACTTACTTTTGCTAACTTTAGCTATGGGTTCAGCTATAAATGCTTATTCACCGAAAGATTAAATTCTTGTTTCTCTAGTTGAACCCATAGCTAAAGTTAGTATCCAGTAACTTTAAAAACACACTTTAAAAGTTAAGTGTAACTCCAAATCTGCATACATGTGAACAAGATAATGAGTTCTAGAGAACTCTAGAGGCGCCTGGGTGGCTCAGGTGGTTAAGTGTTTGCCTTCAGCTCAGGTCATGATCCCAAAATCCTGGGATCGAGCCCTGCACCGAGCTCCCTGCTCAGTGGGGGAGTCTGCTTCTCCCTCTACTCCTTACCCCACTTCTGTGCTCTCGCTCTCTCTCTCTCTCTCAAATAAACAAACAAAATCTTTCAACAAAAAAAGAAAGAAAGAAAGAAAGAAAGAAAGAAAGAAAGAAAGAAAGAAAGAAAGAAAGAAAATTTAAAGTGAACTCTAATGACTCATGGAGAAAGAGACTTAAAACACCTACACGTTAGGCAACAAACCCCACAAGAAAAAAACACTACTAAAGGAGTAAGCAAATGAAATAATGTGTATAGATTCCTTTACAAAAGTGTTCTACATTTGTCAGGCCAGACGTCTATGAAAATCATTACCAGTATCTTGAAAATATTTTTATAACAATGAAATTTCTAACTCTTGGTGCCTATTTCCATTTTGATGTCTTAAAACATTAAAAATGTAACTCAACTGAATAACTGCAAAATGAGCTCCTGCAATTTAATCTGCCTTCCCACCCCAACTCTCCATTTAAAACTCTTCATATTTAAGCCAGTAAGCCTAAACATGGTGGACATGGTGAATTCCCAATTACCTCCCTGGCTCTTTTCCATCATTCCTCATCATCATTCATCCTAGACACTGTGACAATCCTTTCAAAGCAGCAGGACCTTGAAACAAGCCATTTACTCTAAAAATCAATCTCTCCTTTCTTTCCTCCTTCCCCTGACATACTAGCTCCCACTCAATCTTTACCTAACAGCAATAACCATCCCAGGGTCCTGGGATCAAGCCCCACATCGGGCTACCCTGCTCAGCAGGGAGCCTGCTTCTCCCTCTCGCTCTGCCCCTGCTCACCACTCCTGTGCACGCGTGTTCTTTCTCTCTCTCTCTGTCAAATAAATAAATCTTTAGAAAAAATACAATAGGGGCACCTGGGTAGCGCAGTCGTTAAGCATCTGCCTTTGGCTCAGGGCGTGATCCCAGTGTTCCGGGATCGAGTCCCACATCGGGCTCCTCCGCTGGGAGCCTGCTTCTTCCTCTCCCACTCCCCTGCTGTGTTCCCTCTCTCGCTGGCTGTCTCTCTCTCACATAAATAAATAAAATCTTTTTTTTTAATGTTTTTTTCTTGCCATGAGAACTCTTCAGATCAGCTCTCTTAGCAACTTTCTTTTTTTTTTTTTTAAAGATTTTATTTATTCATTCGACAGAGAAAGCGAGCGCAGCGAGAGAGGGAACACAAGCAGGGGGAGTGGGAGAGGAAGAAGCAGGCTCCCAGCGGAAGAGCCTGACGTGGGGCTCAATCCCAGAACTCCGGGATCACGCCCTGAGCCAAAGGCAGACACTTAACGACTGAGCCACCCAGGCGCCCCATAAATAAAATCTTTAAAAAAAAATACAATAAAAATGAATTTTTAAAAAAATAAACAAAAATACTACCACTATTTATTAGATTCAAATGACAAAAAAAAATTTCCTCAAGTGACTATAAAATTTTCTAACTGCTCATTATAATTGCTATAGTTGCTATCTAGTCGTGGACCACAAGCAAAAGCACTAAATCAGACCACAACTGGCCTGTACCCCAACTTGCATTTCCTTCATTTGCACTGATTTGTTCATTACAATACCATACCATTAGAATAACATGCGGTGCAGTCTTGACCTGAACCTTAACCTAAACCTAACCTGAACCTTTCCGTCAACGTATTACTATGTTCTTGGCTCACTCCTGCACTCAAAAGAACATAAACTAACACATAGTTCTACCAGTTTTTCTCTTTGCTTTATATCCCTCTCTCCATTAAGGACTAGCTCATCTATAGTTTCTCCTTAACCCTCTCATCTCAATAAATAACCTGGATGCCTTTCTCTCCTCTGGAATAACGGAATCCTCTCCTCTATTCATTCTGCCTTCTCAACACATGGAAACCAAGAATGCAGAAAAGTTCCACAAGTTAAGAAAATTTCAAAATGCCTTTATTATCAACAAAATTACATCCACATAGAAACACTTCCCAGTGGACTTAATCCAGAACAGGGGATGAAATTCAATTAGAATATCAATACAGCACATATTTGCTATGGAAAAAGCCCTCTTGTACGGAAATGATACTAAATAACATTAAAGTCACAATTAGCAGACCAAGCCATGATTCATCTTGTGAAGCAAAGCAAATCTATTAGTCAGTCATTTCTAATTTTATTTGAGCAATGGAAAGAAAACACTGATTATAATGAAATGAATCAATTAAATAAATAACTGTACTTACGTGTTAGATGAAAGATTCCATCACAGGCACTGATATGAGATAAAAAGGCATTTCCCAGGCCTTGACCATTGTGAGCTCCTTTCACAAGGCCAGCAATATCCACTACATTTAGAAAGGCAGGAATTTTGCTGAAAAACAAAAGATGGTTTTATTATAAAATAGTACTAAGAACCTGTTTATTAGCCAAATAGATTTCCAAAATATTTTACATGAAGTAATCCTGTCCCTTCTAGAACAATATTTATAAGACTCTCAATGATGATTTGATAAATGAATACCAAAAAAATTAAATAAGAAATAATCTTTTAATACTTTAGGACTTTCTTACCTAGGAAAATGAAGGAAAACTATAAAGCAGAATAGATGTTTTTATTGTGTCTATAAAAAACTAAAACCGATACCTGATAAAAAACTAAAACTGACAAATTTTACTACAATGTTCTGTTGGCCCATGCATATAGACACAAAAGCAATGGAGAACATTTTAAGAGTGTACCGATAAAAGTAATCATTATAGAATGAGCCAACATACTTTGTGACCCCCACTGGACTAAAGTGATTTACATGTATTATTTCAAAGTTCAAAACAACTCCAACAGGTAAGTGCTATTTATTAAATCTACTTTAAAGATGAGGAAATTGAACTTGAGAGGAATTAAGAAATCTATTTACATTCAGGGGACTACTCAGCTAATGATGACAAAACTGGGATTCAAACAAAGGATATCTGGATTTGCACTTAATCATCATGTAGGTTATATAGACCAAAAATGCAGGTAATTATGTGAACTAGTTATCAGCACAGTAATAATCTAGATGTTAACAACAGCAACAGAAATAGAGATATATACAAAATAAACTTGCTTTGTTCAAAGTAAAGGCGTAGTAAACACAAGTTAGAAACCAAGTTAGGAAAACCAGTTCGCCATGTAAATATGGAGATTAAAGGACAGTTGACCCTTGAACAACACAGGGGAAATATCCACATAAAACTTTTTACTCTCAAAAAAACTTAACTACTAATAGCTACTATTGACCAGAAGCCTTAACCAATAATACAACAGTTGATTAACATGTATGTATATATGTTATATTCTATATTCTTACATATAAAAATAAAGTAAGCTAGGAAAAAGAAAATGTTATTAAGAAAAATCATAAGGAAGAGAAACTATACAGTACTGCACTGTAAAAAAATGTATGTATAAGTGGGCCTACACAGTTCAAACCTATGCTGTTCAAGGGTCAATTGTACTATGAATTACTGTCAATTTTTTTTATTTGCTTAACCACAAAGAGGCCAAAATTATGTTATAGAAAAAAGGAAGATGGTTCCCACTCAATATTTTTATTTCCAAAAAAACATTTAATCAATGTTCACAATGTTATAGAAAAAAGGAAGATGGTTCCCACAATGTTCACAATGTTATAGAAAAAAGGAAGATGGTTCCCACTCAATATTTTTATTTCCACAAAAACATTTAATCAATGTTCACTAGCAATGTTCACTAGCAAAGGAAAAGAGAAATTAATTCCCTCACTGACTAAAATTTCAACAAATTTGAAGTCTAAGAGCTTTATGATTGTTGTTCTCTTCCAGTCTCTGAGAAATTTCAGCAATGTCACATGACCACACAGTCTAGCAGTGACAAGAGTAAGAGTGGGGAGAAAAGGTAGCACAGTAGCCGGGGCCTGGATAAGGCATCTTGGCAGGAGAGCAATCTAGTAGTAGCCAGGGACCAAACCAGCAGTGTTCAAATCAGCCAACAAGACAGAGGGGTCAAGAGATTGGTGAGATATAAAGGAATTAAACAAATAAGCACATTAATGGGACCACTGGAGAAATCCAAATGGAATCTATGAGTTAGATGGTAACACTGGATCAATGTTAATGTCCTGATTTTGGCAGTTTACTGTGGTAATGTAAGAGAATGTCTGGGGGCGCCTGGGTGGCTCAGTCAGTTAAACGTCCAACTTTTGGTTTCGGCTCAGGTCATGCTCCCAGGGTCCTAGGCTCCACATCCGGCTTCCCACTGAGGAGTTCCCTGCTTCTCCCTCTCCCTCTGCCCCTTCCCTGCTCATGTGCACACTCACTCTCTCTCTCTCTCAAATAAATAAATAAAGTCTTAAAAAAGAGAGCGAGAATGTCTGTATTTAGTAAATACAAATTTAAGAATTGGAAGTGCAATATGGCATCACGTCTGCAACTCATTCTCAAAGGTTCAAAGAAATTTGGGTAAAGGGCACACAAGCATTCTGAGGGTAATTTTGCATCTTTTATATAAATTTGAAATCACTTAAAAATAAAAAGGCTTCAAAAAGAAAACAGAAGCCAGTTTGAGGAGTCAATTTCAGGACTATAATTTGAACCATGTCCAGTGACTGACGTACTGTAACCAATTAAGTAACGCTTCCATGAATGAATATATGAGTGAATAAATGAAGACAAGAAAGCTCTTCCTGACAGTCAGCGGCCAACAAATAGTAAGAAGAAATGAGGGAATTATAAAATCACCATGTGGCAATCATCACTATAATAATTCATCAAAAAAATCAGTGGATGCTCAATCTAATGGATGAAAGTAGAGAAAGTAAATAAATTTGGTATATATTTTGTGGTTAGAACTCATAAGAATTGGCATGCCTGGGTGGCTCAGTTTGTTAAGCATCTGCCTTTGGCTCAGGTCAGGATCCCAGGGTCCTCAGATTGAGTCCCACATCGGGCTCCTTGCTCAGTGGGGAGCCTCCTTCTCCCTCTGCCTGACACTCCCCCTGCTTGTGCGCTCTTTCTCTCTCTCTTTGACAAATAAATAAAATCTTTAAGGAAAAAAAAAAGAAAGAACTCATAGGAATTGTTGATAGATTGGATGTAGGGGTAAGGAAAGAGAGGAATCAAAGATAAATCTTAGACTTTGACTTAAGCAACTGGGGAAATAACAGTGCTATTTATGGAATTATGAAAGTCCTAAACAACAAATTTGGCACAAGGCAGAGTGAAATGAAGACGTCCATTTTGGACATGTCAAGTCTGAGGCATCTATTTAGTCATCCAAGTGTCAATGTCAAGAAGGAAATTAGATATGTCTGTAGACCAGCAGACTTTGGGAATAGAGACAGAAACTTGGGATTTATCAGCACATTTCAAAAAGTGAGAAACTAAAGGCAAAATAAATTCTCATAATAGGGAAATAAAGTGTACATTCATATAATACAGTATTAAACAAAGTTATATTAGAAATTATTTAAATCTGTATTTTTTAACCTAGAAAAATATTAGTAATACCCCAAGTAAAAATATATTCTATTTTTGTAAGTAAGGGAAAAGTATAGAAGGATATACCTCCAAAGTATTTATATCTGTGATATCAAGGTATAGGTGACTTTTACTCTTCTCTTTATACATTTCCATACTGTCTGAACTTCCTACAGTGAACCTGTATTATTTTATTTTTTCTAATTAAAGATATAATACATGCTTGTTACAAAACCTTCAAACAATATAGAATACAAGAAAGTAAAAATCATAAATAACAATAATAAATAAAAGAAAGTAAAAATCACCTAAAAATTCTACTACCCAAAGATAACCATCAAGCAGTTTCATACATTTTCCTATGTATATACATGTACACATATAATTTTACATGAATGGAATCATATAATACAGGCTACTTATTCCCTCTACTTCATACTCCCCGAAAAAATAACTGCAATGTTAACAGCCAGATGTATACTTTCCTCACCTTTCTCTATGGTCTCTATATTATAATTGCCCATAATACATTAATTTTGGAGAAAAACCCCTTCTGTATGATTTTTTTTTTAAAGTAAACTACACCACACATGGGGCTCAAACTCAAAACCTCAAGATCAGCAGACGCATCTTCTACCAACTGAGCCAGCCAGGCACCCTCTATATGATTTTAAATATATCATGTACATATTTTTACTCAGTCCATATAGGGCCAACAAATAAACAATGTATAAAGATTTTCTTACCTTGCTGGTTTGTGGTACTGGCAAAGAAAGTCAAACCTTTCATCTGGCACAGGTACTCTGCTCTCATTAGGATCAATAGTGCAGAATGGGAAGTTTTCTGCTGAAGCCTGACTATTAGTTAATACATTGAAGAAGGTAGATTTCCTAAAATAAACAAAAACAATTTCAATCAATTCTTAGGTTAACACTGAAAAAAACTGAGAATCATTTTCATTTCAATGCTCAAATAAGATCCATGATAATTATAAAACCAAGCTGGGAAGGGAAGGTGGAGAATAAAAGAAATGAACGAAATGTACTAACAGAAACGAATGTTTTTACTAACAGAAAAGAATGAAATTTACAACAATGCAGCTCATGATTTATAATCAGGTTATGTTCCTATTTGAAACTTGAAAAGCACTTTCCCAAAGAATCTTTGTTATAGTAACTAGTTTCACACACGATAAAAAGTATTTTATTCCTAAAGTACCTGGTAGTAGCAGTACCACTTCACCTATATCTAATATAATCTTCTCTAGCATAAATGTAGAGAGGTGTGCATCTAGGTAGGCCAATCACTTCCCAAGCATTCTGAATTGGGAAATAGATGCCAATTATCTAATAGGAAATGGGAAGTTGGAGCTCAGACTCCCTACTAATTGTTAATAATACAGATTACTGTTAAATCTAGAGTTATGAACTGTGAATTACGAAAAATCAAAATATGAATTTTTTCAAGGTATAATAAATTAAGAAAAAATCAATTAATAATAAATCGTGGAGGCACCTGGGTGACTCAGTTGGTTAAGCGTCTGCCTTCAGCTCAGGTCATGATCCCAGGGTCCAGGGATCAAGCCCCAAGTCTGGCTCCCTGCTAAGCAAGGAGTCTGCTTCTCTCTCTCCTCCCTATTTGTGCTCTCTCTCGCTATCTCTGTCTCTTTCTCTCTCAAGTAAATAAATAAAATCTTCAAAATAATAGTAATAGTAATAATAAATTGTCACTAATGTTCCAATTACCTGATTCTTATCAACTAATACATGCTCAGAGAATGCCAACTCATATTAACACTAGCTACATTTCTTTTCTTTCTTTTTAAGTAGACTCCACACTAAGTGTGGAGCCCACTGCAGGCTTGATCTCACAACCCTGAGATCAAGACCTGAGCTGAGATCAAGAGTCAGATGCTTAACCAACTAAGCCACCCAAGCACACCCAGCTAAATTTCTAAAATATGATCATTACAGTGTCAAAAATCATAGAGTAAAATCCAAAACAAAATGGGACTTTTAAAGGTTTCTTGATCTATTCTGTACTATTTTCCAATTCCATCACTAATATGGACAGCAGAGAATTCACTATAGTGAATTTTCTTGCTCCAGATATAGGACTGTAGCACACATGAGGACTTAAGATGAAAATTACTGTTACATATTCTTCTTAAACTGGAGAACCTGAGGAAGTACCTAAGGTTTGTGTGGCAATTATAAGGCTGGTACTTGCTAACTCTAGTTAGACTTAATTATGTAAAAATGTCTGCATATGGACCAAATTTGGTAACAAAAGAAAATTCAAAAAAGTGCAATGGTTATGTCAGGATGGTGAGATTATGAATAATTATTATTCTTTTTCAAAGCTTTCTTTATTTATTTGTCAGAGAGAGACAGAGAATGCGCGCACAAGCAGGGCAAGCAGCAGAGGGAGAGGGAGACGCAAGCTCCCTGCTGAGCAAGGAGCCAGATGAGGGGATGCCGGATGGGATGCAGGACTCGATGTGGGATGGGGTACTCGATCTCAGGCCCCTGGGATCATGACCCGAGCTGAAGGCAGCCACCTAACTGACTGAGCGACGCAGGTGTCCCTTTCTCTTTTTCAGACAACTTTTAAGATAAAAATGTCTATTAAGATGTAAACTAAGCCCATAGGAAGAAATTTATACTACTATCATTAGCTCAACTGATTGAACTTTTAACCAAAGAAGTAACCCCTTTAAAAAACAACAACAACAAAACAACTCTGAGACCCTTATAAGAGAGTTATGAACAAAAAGCAACAATCAAGTCTTATTGAAATACTACTGGTGAGAAGTATATTTCAGCAACTAGACACGTTTAACTTGTACCTGCCTATAGATCTTTAAATATTATTCTTATATCACATTCAGACTAAACATTTTTGAATAAAGAAGAAATGTTTGCTAAAATAGCCACATAAATCATTACTGGTTACTCAGGGCACCACTGGCCAAATCAGTAGCCTTTAAATGGCTGCCTGTAACAGATCAGCGAAGAACATAAAGACATGCATTACCAAGCATCTTTCCAGACCTGCTGTAAGGACCAGTACTTTGAAAATATCTCACGTGTTGATGTAAAGCCATGTTTTGAACCAACAGGCTAGATTCAGACTTAGCTAACAACCCACTAAGTAATATTCACTGTTGTAGAGTTTATACTGGCAATCTCTGAGAGTCTGGTAACAATCCCAGAACTCTAGGAATGATAATTAAAAAGAAATCACTACTTTTTTTTTAAGGTTTTATTTTAAAATAATGGCTACACCCAATGTGGGGCTCAAACTCACAACACTGAGATCAAGAGTCACATGCTCGGTACTGGCACAAAAACAGACACATAGACCAATGGAACAGAATAAAGATTCCAGAAATGGACCCTCGGCTCTATGGTCAACTAATCTTTGACAAAGCAGGAAAAAACATCCAGTGGAAAAAAGACAGTCTCTTCAATAAATGGTGCTGGGAAAATTGGACAGCTATATGCAAAAGAATGAAACTTGACCACTCTCTCGCACCATACACAAAGATAAACTCTAAATGGATGAAAGACCTCGATGTGAGACAGGAATCCATCAAAATCCTAGAGGAGAACATAGGCTGCAACCTCTTTGACGTCGGCCACAGCAACCTTTTTCATGACACATCTCCAAAGGCAAGAGAAACAAAAGATAAAATGAACTTCTGGGACTTCATCAAGATAAAAAGCTTCTGCACAGCCAAGGAAACAGTCAAAAAAACTAAGAGGCAGCCCACGGAATGGGAGAAGATATCTGCAAATGACACTACAGATAAAAGACTGGTATCCAAGATCTACAAAGAACTTCTCAAACTCAATACACAAGAAACAAATAAACAAATCATAAAATGGGCAGAAGATATGAGCAGACACTTTTCCAATGAAGACATACAAATGGCTAACAGACACATGAAAAAATGTTCAAAATCATTAACCATCAGGGAAATTCAAATCAAAACCACACTGAGACACCACCTTATGCCATTAGAATGGCAAAAATTGACAAGGCAGGAAACAACAATTCTTGGAGAGGATGTGGAGAAAGGGGATCCCTCCTACATTGTTGGTGGGCTACAAATTGGTACAGCCACTTTGGAAAACAGTGTGGAGGTCCCTTAAAAAGTTAAAAATAGAGCTACCCTATGATCCAGCAATTGGACTACTGGGTATTTATCCCAAAGATAGAGATGTAGTGAAGAAAAGGGCCATATGCACCCCAATGTTCGTAGCAGCATTGTCCACAATAGCTAAATTGTGGAAGGAGCCGAGATGCCCTTCAACAGACGAATGGATAAAGAAGTTGTGGTCCATATATACAATGGAATATTACTCAGCCATCAGAAAGAACGATTACCCAACATTTGCAGCAACATGGACGGGACTGGAGAAGATTATGCTAAGTGAAATAAGTCAAGCAGAGAAAGACAATTATCATATGGTTTCACTCACTTGTGGAACATAAGGAATAGCAGGGAGATCGGTAGGAGAAAGAAGGGAAGAATAAAGGGGGGGGGTAAACAGAAGGGGGAATGAACCACGAGAGACTATGGACTCTGGGAAACTGAGGGTTTCAGAGGGGAGAGGGGTGGGGGACTGGGATAGGCCGGTGATGGGTATTAAGGAGGACACGTATTGCATGGAGCACTGGGTGTTATACGCAAACAATGAATCATGGAACACTACATCAAAAACTAATGATGTACTGTGTGGTGACTAACATAACATAATAAAAAATTAAAAAAAAAAAAAAAAGAGTCGCATGCTCTTCCGACTAGGCCAGTCAAGTGCCCCGAAATCACTACTTTCTATAAAGCTAGCTTTTAATTTCAATCCTGTTAAGATAAATGTCACAGTACTTAATTTAAAATAATCTGCATATTTATAAAGTTCTTCTGTGTATTTATAAAGTTCTAGTCCACCTACTTCCAAAAAGATTCTGAAGCTCAATACAATTTTTAAAATAAACACATATAATAAGGCAGGTAGGGACACCTGGATAGCTCAGTGGGTTAAGCATCTGCCTTCAGCTTATCCCAGGATCCTGGGATCGAGTCCTGCACTGGGCTTCTTGTTCAGTGGGGAGCCTCCTTCTCCCTCTGCCTCTGCCCCTAGTTCTCTCTCTCTCTCTGACAAATAAAATCTTAAAAAAAAAAAATAAGGCAGATAATTTCTTAAAGAGAACTCACATTCAGATTATGATCTTTAAATACCATGTCCATTAAAAATAACCAGGAATGGGGGGCGCCTGGGTGGCACAGCAGTTAAGCGTCTGCCTTCAGCTCAGGGCGTGATCCCAGCGTTATGGGATCAAGCCCCACATCAGGCTCTTCCACTATGAGCCTGCTTCTTCCTCTCCCACTCCCCCTGCTTGTGTTCCCTCTCTCGCTGGCTGTCTCTATCTCTGTCAAATAAATAAATAAATCTTTAAAAAAAAAAAAATAACCAGGAATGGGTGCCTGGGTGGCTCAGTCAGTTAAGCGTCTGCCTTCAGCTCAGGTCATGATCTCAGAGTCCTGGGATCAAGTCCCACATCAGGCTCCTGCTTAGCAGGGAGCCTGCTTCTCCCTCTTCCTCTCCCTGCCTCCCACTCATGCTCTCTCTCGTTATCGCTTTCTGTCTCTCTCATAAATGAATAAAAAACAAATAACCAGGACTTATTGGAGAAATGGCTAGTTCCAGATCTGGGACCAGAAATATACAAGCTATGTCTCAATTTTTCCCACAGAAAAGAGGGAGTTATTAAAGATCATAAAGTCTTATAAAAGGACTCTGAAGCCAACCCGAATAGCTAAAAAATAGATCAATCTGGGCATCAATAAGAACAGCTATGATAACTGTAACAAATCAAATAACTTTATTTCCATGAGTTGTCAATAATCCTCAATAAAACAAAACCAAAAGAAGCCCTCTCTGGCCACCTTTTAAGGATGCTAGGGTGACTGATTCTTTTAAAGATTAAATAAAGCACTTATTTCCTATATGAACTGTACTTTTAGAGTAACAAAGAGTTGATTAAGAGGAAATTATCTTATGGACATATTCCAGCCAATAAATGAGGAAAGAATAAGAAACTTAAAATACTACCATTTTGCTATCCCTAAAAAAATGAATGGATCTGGGTAATGATCACCAATGACAGTTAATACTGCAAAAAGAAAAAGAAAAACAAAAACATAAAAAACATAGTGCCTCCTAACAGAAGAAAAGAAGTATATACAACATCTTTCAAGTATTAAGATAAAAATTATTTGATCAAAAATTATCTGCTACTAATCTAAACAAGCCTTTGGATATTACTGCCACTTTATAGGAAATACAGAGGAAAGAAGACAGTATTAAATGACACCACAGAGAAGCAATCAACAAAACTCAGACTTTGGAAAATTCTATAAGATGAACAACCAGATTTCTTCAACAAGTCAATTGGGAGAGGGCAGAAATTCTGTTTCTGGGTGAGATGCACACTCGCAGCAGACTAGACCTCTCACCCAGAACTAGAAAAGCCATGTAAATGCAGAATACAGAAAACATCTGTTTGAAAGACTTCTAGAAATCTGGAAACAGAAAAAAGTCTCAAAGAAGTGATCTGACCACTTTCACTCTGGGAACATTTGCCCAAACAGATAAACTTTGAGGCCATTGTCTCCATGCTCAGTACTGAGTGAAATAAGCCAATCACAAAAGGACAAATACTGTATGATTCCACTTATATGAGATATCAACAGGAGTCAAAATCATGTAAACAGAAAGGAGAATGGTGGTTGACAGGGGCTAGGGAGAGAGAGAAATGGGAAATTGTTCAATGGGTAGAGAGTTCCAGATCTGCAGGATGAAAAAGTTCTAGAGATGTGTTACCTAACAATGTTAATACAGTTAATACTACTGAACTGTACATTTAAGAATGTTTAAAGGGTAACTTTTATATTGTGTTTCTTACCATAATTTTTAAAAAGTTCATAGCATGAAAAAACATCAAATTTTAATTGAGAGACACTATATAAAATACCTACATCCATACATTTCAAAAATAAATAAAATTTTCCATGACCTTTAAAAGATTTGTACTAGAAAAAAAAGACATTAGTGGGGAAAACTGGTGAAAGCCAAATAAAGTCTACAGTTAATAGTAAATACATAAATGAGCAAAAAACAAATCTATCTGAAATTATGTGGTAACACAACAATAGAGATCAGAATTCTGAATAAAGAAAAACACTGAAAATTAAAAGATTTAAGAAAAAGCCATCTATCAAATACTTTTAAGGCACACAATTACTGCTGAAATAATAACAGGAAAGACTGAAAAGGAGAGCAGATCTGTCATCCAAAAGATTATTCAAAACACGTTAAAAAGAGAAAGTAAATAATTCCCAAATCACAAATTTCCATGAAAGAGCAGGCAAACTGGAATGCTGACAAGCATACAATAAACATGAAGTTCATTTAAAACAGTACTGGGGAGTTTTGCTTTCCCTTCTACTATGGGACTGCCCTCCTGCCATAAAGAGCTATAAAACTAGACAAAACATATGAAATAACAACTTCCAGACAGAGGACAGTATGTAGCACAGCCCTGTGTTCCCTACGAGAACAACAAATGAACTAAGCTCTACAAATGCCCCAACTGACTGCCTAAAAGTGATTTCAAAGCCATAGCACAGTGAGGGAGAACCAACAGAACCTGGCAGTCATGCCAAGTTAAAGAGATGGAGATGAGAGTTCGAAGAGGCCAAACCAGCTAGAATTTACAGGGCAGTGTAATGGAAAGGAAGAAGCTGGACAGAGGGAGGGCTCTGGAGATCAGCAAAAGGTATCCTCAAGACTACAGCTAAGTCATGATTTGTACATGAGTAAATTCAGTCTCTAAAAGGCCAGGGGAAAAAAAAAACACTCAAAAGCAACAGAGTGAACAATTCTTAGGCTCACACAGAGCTTGGAATAGTTCACAACCCTACCAGTCAGAGAAGAGAGATCATACAATATAAGGGAACTTGGGTACAGTCCTCAAAAGAGTCAAATCTTACAGGAGGGCTAAAGTAACATCAGAGCCAAAACTATTATGAATTCATCATAAGAAAACAGAATAGGAAACCTCAAAATAATCAAAATGATACACAAATAACTAAATGCCAGAATGAAATCCAACACTTTTTAAAGGAATACAATAAAGTACAGCACTCAACATAAAATCCAATATCCGGAATCCCATAAAAACTACAAGGCATGCAAAGAAGCAGGTAAATATAGGCCAAAATCAGGATAAAAGCCAATAAATACAAACAAATCAGGTAATGATAGAGATAACAGATTTAGCAGATAAGACCCTAAAGTAAATGTTATAAATCTTTTTAGAATTTTCTGAAGGGCATAAAAGGAAATATGAAGACAATGAGGAGTGAAATGAAAGATATGAAAACTATGCAGACAGAACTACTGTAGGAAAAATACAACATTTGAAATAAAATGAAATTGAAAAACACACTGAATAGGATTAGCTGCAGATTAGACACTGCAGAAAAAATGATCAATGAACATGAAGACAGAGCAACAGAAACTACCAAATGAAGCATAGTGGGGGAAAAAAAGAAAAGATTGGAGGAAAAAAACCCAGAGCCTCAGTGGAATACTATCTAGATAACTAACAAACTTAAAATAAGAGTCCCAAAAAGAGAGGAAGGGGGAGGTGGGATGGGGGAGCATTTGAAGAAATAATGGCCAAATAGTTTACAAATTTAATGAATATCATAAACTCACAAACCTAAAATCTCAACAAACGCCAAGCAAAAGAGGCATAGGAAAACCACACCAAAGCACACGATAATCAAATTGCTAAATACCCAGTAGTAGAGAAAATTTTAAAAGCAACTAAAGGAAAAAACAAGACATTATGTACAGAAAAACCAAGATTAAGAATGACAATAGTTTTCTCATTGGAAAGCTAGAAGAAAATGGAAGATAACTTCAAAATGCTAAAAGGAAAACTGTCCATGGAATTCTCCCCAGTGAAAAAATTTTAAAAATGAATGTATAATAACCACATAAAAAGATACTCAACATTAGTAGGCATCAAGGAAAGGCAATTCAAAACCAAAATGAGATATACTTCACACCTTGGCTATAATAAAAAAGATAGCAACAAGTATTGGTGGGAATGTGGAGAAACTGGAACTCACATATATTGCCGGTGGGAATATAAAATGGCATGGTCACTTTGGAAAACAGTTATGCAGTTCCTCAAATAGTTAAACATAGGGTCACCATACAAGCCAGAAATTTCACTCGTAAGTATACTAGAGAGATGAAAACCTATGTATACGCAAAATTCTGTGTATTCCAAGGCTAGAGCAGAGAAAGTACAAATAGCCTGGAACATACTGTGGTACAAAACAGTAGAAAATACTCGAAATATAGAGAACATACCCAAAGGAATATGAGTAAATAGGAAGGCTCCTGATGGCCAAATATGGGCAATCTGAACAACAAAATAAGTAATAGTAGTAAGAGATTATAACCAACAGAATAAACTAAGAATCCAATCCTGATATGAACAAATTATAATCAAATACATGAAAAATGGGGAACTCTTCTTTGTTTTTCCTTTTTTTTTTTTTTAAGATTTTATTTATTTAACAGGAGAGCACAAGCAGAGGGAGCAGCAAAGGGAGACAGAGAAGCAGACTCCCCACTGAGCAGGGAAGTGAGGCTCGATCCCAAGACCCAGGATCATGACTTGAGCTAAAGTCAGATGCCCAACTGACTGAGCCACCCAGGCACCCTTGGGAGCTCTTCTTTACAATAGAATTCTAGCCAACAGAATTTCTATTATTCCTTCTATAAATTGTTCCTACTATAAATGTAAAAGGAACAATGGAAACTTTAAAATCACCTTTTGGTAAACACCATAATAACTATTTCAAGCAAAAATCATTAATACATGCCAAAATTAGGGGCAAACATATAAGAAAATACTACTTACAGAACTTCAAAGTACCTCCCACAAGATATTTGTTAATTGCAATGGGAAATACAGTAACCCTTTCAGGAAGAAATTTGTCAGACACCTCCTCAGACAACTGATCAAAGATAATATCACTAGTAATGGGACAAATCAACATCATGTGCTTCCTGATATGATGTACTAAGAAGTACATGTCACTTCTATACCCTAAAATGCATAACCTGAATTTATCAGAAGAAAACATTAGACAAACCCATCTCATTTAGTGAGAGCAACCAGAAGAGCTATCCCATCACACAGTAAAATCTGGAATATCAAAATATAGTTTCTCAAACAAAGGCAATTATAATGGAACAAAATCAACCTTTTCAAGAAACGGTGCTAGAACAACTGGACATCCACAAGCAAAAAACAAAAACAGAAAAAAATCTAGATACAAACCTTACACCCTTCACAAAAATTAACTGAAAATGGATCACAGACCTAAACATAAAAAGCTAAACTACAAAACTTCTAAAAGATAGAAGAAAAATCTAGATGACTTTGGGTATGGTGATGACTTTGCAGATACAATACCAAAGGTATGAGCCATAAATAGAAAAACTGGACTTCACTGAAATTAAAAACTTTTTTTAAAAGATTTTATTCATTTATTTGAGAGAGAGAGCGAGCATGAGTAAGAGGAGGGGCAGAGGGAGAGAGACAAGCAGACTACCCGCTCAGCACGGAGCCAGACGCAGGGCTGGATCCCAGGACCCCAAGATTATGACCAAGCCGAAGACAGACGCTTAACCAACTGAGCCAATCAGGTGCCCCTGAAATTAAAAACTTCTGCTCTGCGAAAGACAATGTCAAGAAAACGAGAAGACAAGCCACAGACTGGGAGAAAATATTTGCAAAAGACACATATGATAAAGAACCATTATCTAAAGTATTCAAAGAACTCTTAAAACTCCACAATAAGAAAGCAAACAGGGATCCCTGGGTGGCTCAGTCAGTTAAGTGTCTGCTTTCAGCTCAGGTCATGATCCCAGGGTCTGGGGATTCAGCCCCATATGGGGATCCCTCTTCTGCGAGGAGCCTGCTTCTCCCTCTTACCCCTGCCCTCTCACCATCACTCTCTCAAATAAATAAATAAAATATTTAAAAAACAAAACAGGGGTGCCTGGGTGGCTCAGTCATTAGGCATCTGCGTTCGGCTCAGGACATGATCCTGGAGTTCTGGGATCAAGCCCCATGTCAGGCTTTTCCGCTGGGAGCCTGCTTCTTCCTCTCCCACTCCCCCTGCTTGTGTTCCCTCTCTCGCTGTCTCTCTCTCTCTCAAATAAATAAATGAAAATCTTTAAAAAAAAAAAAAAAAAAAACCTGGTTTTTAAAAACAGACCAAACATTTTAATAAATACCTCACCAAGAAGATACAGATACAGATGGCAAATATGAAAGATGCTTCACATTATACGTCATCAGGGAAATGCAAATTAAAATAATAATGGGATACCACTACACACCTATTAGAATGGCCATAATCCATAATACTGACACCACCAAATGCTGGTGAGGATGTGGAGCAACAGAAACTCTCATTCACCACTGGTGAAAATGCAAAATGATACAACCACTTCAGAAGTTTCTTATAAAACTAAACATACTCTTACCATATAATTCAGCAACTGTGCTCCTTGGTATTTACCCAAAGGAGCTGAAAACTTATGTCCACACAAAAACCTGCACATGGATGTTTATAGCAGTTTTATTCATAACTGCCAAAACTTGGAAGCAATCAAAAAATCCTTCAGTTGGTGAATGGATAAACTATAGCATATTCAGAAATGGAATATTATTCAGCACTAAAAAGAAATAAGCTATTTAAGCCATGAAAAAACATGGGGTAATTTCAATGCATATAACTAAGGGAAAAAAGCCAATCTGAAAAGGCTACATTACTGTAAGATTCCAACTATATAACATGCTGGGAAAGGCAAAATTATGGAGATAGTAGAAAGATTAATGGTTAGGGAAGGGTGGGTCAATAGGCAAAGCACAGAGCATTTTTAGGGCAGTGTGGAATTACTCTGTATCATACTATAATGGGAGATACATGTCAATATGCATTTGTCTAAACCCATGGAAGGTACAATGACAAGATTGTACTCTATGGACTTTGGCTGATAACGATGTGTCAATGCAGGTTCAACTGTAACAAATGTAACACTCCGGTGGGAGAACTGTTGATAATGGGGGAAGGCTGTCAATGCGTGAGGGCAGAGCATATAAAAGAAATCTCTCTGGGGGCGCCTGGGTGGCACAGCGGTTAAGCGTCTGCCTTCGGCTCAGGGCGTGATCCCGGCGTTCTGGGATCAAGCCCCACATCAGGCTCCTCCGCTATGAGCCTGCTTCTTCCTCTCCCACTCCCCCTGCTTGTGTTGCCTCTCTCGCTGGCTGTCTCTATCTCTGTCAAATAAATAAATAAAATCTTTAAAAAAAAAAAAAAAGAAATCTCTCTGGTGGGGGGATGGGGTAACTGGATGATGGGCATTAAGGAAGGCATGTGATGTGATGAGCACTGGGTGTTATATGCAACTAATGAATTATTGAACACTACATCTGAAACTCATGATGTACTATACGTTGGCTAATTGAATTTAAATTTAAAAAAGAAATTTAAAAAAAATCTCTCTGCCTTCCCCTTAATTCTACTGTGAATCTAAAACTATAATTAAAAAAAATCTTAAAAAAAAAAAAGGTAGTTTCTGGGGTACGTGGATGGCTCAGTCAGTTAAGCATCTTACTCTTGATTTCCAGTTAGGTCATGATTTTGGGGTCCTGGGATCAAGTCCCGAGATGGGCTCCACACTCAACAGGGAGTTTGCTCGGATTCTCTCTCTCCCTCTCCCTCTGCCCCTACTCATTTGCTCGCACTCTCTCTCTCTCTCCCTCAATCTCTCTCTAAAATAAATAAATAAATCTTTAAAAAAAAAAAAAAAAAAGGAAGTTTCTCCCAAAAGCCGCCAAGCCTCACAGCCACAATAATACACTGATCCAAGAGGAGCTAATTTATAAGGGGTCCCTGAGGTTAAAAAAAAAGAAAAAAAAAAGTAGGGGTGCCTGGGTGGCTCAGTCAGTTAAGTGGCTGCCTTCAGCTCAGGTCATGATCTCAGGGCCCTGGGAACAAGCCTCGCAGTGGGCTTTCCGCTCAGTCAATGGTGAATCTGCTTCTCCTCTTCCCTCTGTGATCTCTCTAGCTTTCTCTCTCTCAAATAAATACATAAAATCTTTAAAAAAAAAAAAAAAAAAAAGCAAAACAAATCTAGAAACCAAATCTTCATATTCTTGCATAATCATGGGTTTGGTATTGTTTCTACTACATTGAAAGCAGCCATTAAAACATGTGTCCTTATCATTAAGCCTATACACTACATCAAGGAGGAAAAAACTAGCCCATTCATAAATA
The DNA here is from genome assembly GCF_024610735.1 of Ursus americanus. Lineage (NCBI taxonomy): Eukaryota > Metazoa > Chordata > Mammalia > Carnivora > Ursidae > Ursus > Ursus americanus. The sequence goes on from NC_142127.1 coordinate 51,711,368, forward strand.
ATTCCTGAGCGCCTAATAAATTCTAAGTGTAAGGGGCACCTGGGTTAAGCATCTGACTCTTGATTTTGGCTCAGGTCATGATCTCAAGGTCCTGGAATCAAGCCCTGCGTCGGGCTCTGCACTCAGCGGACAGTCTGCTTGAGGATTCTCTCTCCCTCTGTCTGTCTTCCCGCTGGCATTTCTCTCTCTCTCAAATAAATAAATAAATCTTTTTAAAAAATTCTAAGTGCTAGAAATATAACAATAAAGAAGAACAATACAATCCTTGCCTTCAAGAAATTTAAATTCTAATTGGCGGGGGGGTGTTAAAGGGCTGATTAAATTAGATAATACATATATAAAGCGCTCAGAATAGTAACTGTCATATAGTAAGTGTTTGATAAATATCAGCTATTAGCCATAAACATTACCTTTACATTTTTCAGTAATCAGGCCTAATATATGTTAAAAAGAAAATCTTATTTGTCCAGTTCTCTACAAATCAAGACATTCTTTAGATGGTTTCTGTACCAAATGTCCTTATTTTTGATCAGCAGGCCATCTTTTAAAGAACCACCCCCATACCCAATCTATCTCTTGTAGACCTATCCAGAGGTAGACATGTCCAGTCAGATTTCCCTATACAGTAATGTGAATCACTGGAGAGGCAGCAGGAGATGAGAAATACTCAGTTCATACGGCTGAGCTCCGTAAGGACCCATCTCTATCACCCTTACCCATGTTCCTGTCCTTCCTGAGGTCTGCTGTTCGGGTTGTCCTTCAATTCTGTCCTTCTAATAATTCTCTTTTTCCTGTTTAAAACAGCCAGAACTTGTATATCTTACCAAGAACCCTATCTGATACAGTTATGTAATGTAAGATCACTCTACAAAAAGGAGTATTCACAAACAATTGCCAAAAATCAAACTGAACATTACTAAAATGAGAAAATTTTACTATTTGTAAAGTATACCTCAATAACACTGGAGGGGGGGATGATAGTGGGGTGGGTATTTAATTTAAAAGCATAAACAGCACATTTATACTGGATAATATATTTTCAGGTTATTTTCATATACATTAATTATATTATGTTCTATGGCTAAAATGTTCATATAAGAAACACTTCTTAAGTTGTCTCAGTTTAAAGTAGTCCCATTTAAAGTCAGGCTGCATTGACGGCAGTGATTTTAAAAATAAGAGATATTAATATCTAAAAACTGTCTTACTAGTGAAATAAAGCTCACACCATAATGATCATATCTTGCTTTCAATTTTATTGACAACACCCTACAGTACTTTGCTTAATTACTTGTTTTGCTTACATTTCCACTCTCTATTTAGTCTTACTTTGCAAGCAGCCTATATCACAGCAGGAAACCCCTTCAAAATGCAAACCTCTCCAGCTCTAGGAAAGACTGAAATTAGGACAGCCACACTTGCTCATGTTTTACATCACAAGAATTTAAGAACTGCCATACTTGGCCATCCTATGCCTCATTCACTAAAAAATCTCTAGGACAGGGACTCCAAGGAACACATGAAAAAACATGGTTATCCTACTTGCTACCAATTGAAAAGCCTAAAGCACATGCCAAAATGTATTCATTCACCTTAATAAATCCATATTGGATCTGTTACCATTAGTACACCGTAATCACTTTTGAGACATTTTATATTTTAAGGTCAGTAAAAGGCATTAAAATTGAAGGACAAATAATGAAAAAGGCAGACTAAACATTCAAATTGCACGTGCGTATGCTAAACTCTACATGTATTTCCTACCACTGCCTTATTTGCAAATAAATGATTCATTTTAATTTTAAACATTACAAAACTCAAAGTTTTGCTCTGGTAACTTTCAGATTTAGCCACTTTATAATATATACCCTTTTATCTAGCAACTTCCAATATTAAACTCAAAACTGTTACTTCCTTCTCCAGTAAAAATTAAGCCATCTGATCCCTGCTCTCCCAAGAATCTAATCAACTTTGTACTGTGACTTTTAGAACTAATTCCTAAAGTATTCTACTACAGCCAGCCTAGGTAGGTACCCTACATAGCCAGCGAGCATAAAAATCAAATTTAAACTACTTCAATTCCACTTAAATTCAATACTGAGTGTCTCCCAATAGTGTCTTACGCAAACAGAGCTGATCTGGTTCAACTTAATGTTTCAATTCAAATTGCTTCCTCCTCTAGTTTAGCAAAACAAAAAGAAGTAATTCAAGTTTCAACACAGTATCTGTGTAGAAAACCAAAAATAAAATACACTCAAATGAAAACCTTGTTTTGCAACATTAATATTCCAGCTTCCTACCTTCTTTTCTTCAATTTAAGTTGTAATTACCACATGAGTTCCTTTTCCTACAACAAGACCCAAAATATTTACAAGATGAAAAAGAGAAATGCCCAACATTCACCTACCCAACATTTGGCAATCCAACAATACCAATTTTCAAGGAGGTTCCAAATCTTCCAATGATTGGAGGTGGTTTAATTGCATCACCTCCCTTTTTGGGGGGCATCTGAAATGTCAAAACATACATATAAACAAAATTTTTCATACTACCCATTAACCAAAAGCACATTTCATCACACAAAATATATTACTGAGTAACAAATTAAGAATAAAACATACTGTATATACCAATCCAAAACCAACACGGAGCTAAATCCACTTTTTCAACAAAGATGTGCAAAGTTCTATGAATAGCTCTGATTCTGATAGCTGTCAAGGCAGTCACTCCTAAGAAGTCCTGGAAAGATTAATCTAAAAATATGTGGCACCATAAATCAAAAATAAACTTAAAATTTAGCTGCCAATCTTCCATCCATACTGTTCACAAAACTCTTTCTTAATCTGATACATGGTTACAAGAACGAAGGCATTCAGAAACAGGAGCACAGACAGGAGGGTCAAAGAGTATCCATTCCAGTACTATCAGCAACCAAATCACCTCCCCCCCAGACCATTCCTCTTAGCTGGAACCCATTATTTCCCATTTTCCCCACAAGCACCATTTTCACACGGATGAACACACACCAGTATCAGGGTCTCTCCGATCAAGTGTCTTCCACCTTTGGCACTGTAGGTACGACTCAATGGTCCTCATAAGCAACCTCCAGAATCTACCTCCCGTTATTTCTGGTCGTAAATGAATCCACTAACTCTTTTTATTGCCAAATTGAAACTTCCCAGGTCCCTGCTAATCTGGCTCCAAGTTCCTCCGTGCAGAATTAATCCCACTTTACTACTGCAAGCTGAACTCACGAGGACTGCTAACCTCATGTTTTATAAACTGGGAACTAAAACTGTCCCTGTCTTCTGGCGCCTGCTGAACCTCCAGCAGCCAGCTGAGGCCCCGCTCATGAAGTGATATTCCAGCTTCTTGATCCCTGACCCCTATGGCCAGGGATCTCCCTTCTCGGGGTCTTAACTCACACCTGTTCCCAGCCAAAGCCCAGGCCTCCGAAGCATGCGTGAGCCTCTCCTGTCCTCTGGCCTCCCACCGACGGGTGCCCGGCAGCCCTGCCAAAGCGGGCCTCCACCCAACATCTCCTCCCGTGGACTGGGCCACTGGTCGTCCCGGCCTCTGCAGAAGACTTCCCCCAGAGAGTGCCGGGGTGAGGCGTGGGCCGCTCTCAGGACGCGCGGCCTAGTCCAAGAGCGCCTCATTCATCCACACACCCCACGCCGCCCGCTGCCCTCGCCCATCCCGGCCACCTGGCCCTGGCCTCACACCGGCCTCAGGGCCACGGGCTGGGGCGCCGAAGACGAGGCGGGGGGCGCGCCCGTGGGCTCCCGAAGGGACTCACCGTGCTCGGGGCGGGCGATGACACGGGGTCCCAGCGGTAGCGGGAGACGGGTCCTGCCGGCAACGGGAGGCGGGGAAGAAGGAGGAGAAAGCACAGGCCCGGCCCCTCCGCCGAGCAGCACGCACGACGGCGGCGGCGGCGGCGGTGGTGGCGGCGGCGGAACGGGCGGGCCGGGCGCCGGGCGGCACCTGCGCGCAGATGGCGCGCCCCGCCCCGCCCCTCGCTCCCGCCCGCCCCGTCCATTGGTCCGACCGGCCAGGAGGCGGGAGCAGGGTGGGAGGAGTCAGGCGGCACCGGAGCGGACGGGAGGGGGAGCCTGAGCCCGAGCCAGTCTGACTGCTTTCCCAACTCACACACACAGCCGCTGCTTACCCTCTGCGCTAGCCCCGGGAGCGCGCGTCTTCCGCCCTGTCAGCACGCGGTGCTTCTCCGCCCCGGGTCTCCGCTTCCCTCCCGGAGCGTAGCCCGCGTTGCTGCACGCGCTCTCTCGTGGGCCCGCAGCCCCACAGATCACCCGCGGGATCTCGAAGTACCCTCGGCCTGACCGCCCGTCCCGAGACGGGTAGCCTCAGGTCTGGCGAACAGCCGCGGCAATCCTGCGGACCTCCTGGCTGGTAACCCAGTCCTCGGGGACGAGGACCCCGGCCCGCCATCCTTTGCTTGTAACTTTCTTCAGCCAATCCAAATGCTGTTAAATAAACTTTCTTAAAGGAAAAAAAGATGGTGGGCGGGGCAAGGGAAGCTTACTTTCTAACGATTCCTTCAGCACCTTATGCTTCAAGGGTTTTACAGGCACTGGATCCCATAATACGTTTAATAGAGCCAGCTTCCCCTCCCCCCCCTCCTTTTTCTCTGGATGGTTATGAGCAAGGGCCTTTGGAATTTGGGAAATATACGTTCCCATCTGGATTCCACTCTTGTGACCCTGGACAAAGTACCTCTCTAGGCTTCAATTTCCTCTTGGATAAAAATGAGACTATTGAGACGTACCTTAGGAGGTTATTGTGAGGATAAAATGAGATATGTGTAAAGCTTGCAGCAACAGTACCAGGCACAACAGGAAAAGCTCATAAGTAGTAATAAAGGGTAGTGTTCATATTAGGATTTCATCCCATCTCACCCACACCTAACTACACCATGAGCTCTATCTGTAGAAGGAATTCTTTCTGTAAACTTCCAAGTATGTGTTGCAAGAATGTAATACTTTTCCAAAAACTGTAACACTAGAAGCTTCTTTCAGGGAGTCTAGTTCATGGGGCACCTGGCTGGCTCAGTTAGTAGAGCATGTGACTCTTGATCTCAGGGTTGTGAGCCCCATGTTGGGTGTAGAGATTATTAAAAAATACAAAATGAAACAAAGACTAGTTCATAATAAAGAAAAAATATGAATTGGTTGCTATCCCCATTTTACAGGTGATGGAACAATATCAGAAGGTAATGTAATTTGGATTAGTCATACAACTAGTAAATGGCAGAAGCCTGATTTCAGACCTCAATCTAACTGAAAGATCCGTTCCCTCTCAGCAAAATTTTTTCTAATAATTCCTTATAAGCAACAACTGAGCCATTATTTATAATAAAATTGCATTAAGGTTTTTCTTAGCCCTATGAGAGTGAACTACTGAGGCAGGATAAAAAGATTTTTCTGTAAATTTGGGATTCTCAAAGACACAGTCACCCTGATTTTATTTTTTAATATCATTCATTAATATGCATTATTTATATTCTCTCAATCTAGCTCCCTTGTTAACAGAACAATGCATTTATAAAACAGGTGTCTGGGTACACTCTAACTATGAAACAGAGGGATGCTAACTAGGCCACATTTTGTACCCACCATCAATATGACTCGTCCTAACAAAGTAATTCCTAAATCATTTACTGCTGTTTTAGTAGTGAGGTTCTATAGCTGCTTTTCACACTGCTGCTTCTGGAAACAGAGAGGAACCATTACTTAAAAAGCTGAAGAATCCCAGAGAGCCTACTTTGTCCAGCAACCAGCCACTCCAATACTAATCGAAAATGTTCCCCAGTCGTAGAGAAGTAGAATCATCTTCAACTTATCACTGTCTTTTGGCCAAATATAGCTACTTCTTCATTCTCAATATTGCTCAAATCTACCCATTCCCTTCAATTCACACTATCAAGTCCTTGAGTCAATTACCTGTTTCTCTCTTTGCAGTTACATCTTTCTTACTTGCACTTTTGACCACCTTTAAAGTGCCTTGACAAAGCATGTCACACTGATCTCACTGAGCTGGGCAGAGTTTCAGGAGAGGCCAAGTGGCTACTGCTTGCTAAGTTACCTGATAACAGAACTCCATCTCCAACTCACAGTCACCGGGAGTCAATTCATATTCACAGGAAAGGGGATCTGAGTGGCCCAGTTTAGCTAAAGTTGTAACAAGGGCCAATCAGCCTTAGCCAAGTAGGTAGGGGTCACATAGTAGAAACATCCCTATGAATGACCTTTACTACTATAGCAGGCAGTTCTCAGAGAAGATCTTAGCAGGATATCTACTATTCTTTTTTTTTTTTTTATTCGACAGAGATAGAGACAGCCAGCGAGAGAGGGAACACAAGCAGGGGGAGTGGGAGAGGAAGAAGCAGGCTCATAGCGGAGGACCCTGATGTGGGGCTCGATCCCATAACGCCGGGATCACGCCCTGAGCCGAAGGCAGACGCTTAACCGCTGTGCCACCCAGGCACCCCAGGATATCTACTATTCTACATGATCAATGAAGACTTAGTGAGACAAACAGGATAATAACTTTACAGGGGAAGGGAACCACTTGCAAAAAAAGAGAAAAAAGTATCTGGGGGGATGGGAGAATTAGGGAGGTTTTGGTCAAAGGGTACAAACTTGCAGTTAAAAGATAAGTTTTGGGGCTCTAATGCACAGCCTTGTGATTATAGTTAACAATACTGTATTATATACTTGAAAGTTACTAAAAGACTAGATCTTTAATGTTCTCATCACAAAAAAGAAATAATTGTGTGAGGTGATGGAGATATTAGCTAGCTATAGTGGTAATCATATTACAATGTATTTGTGTATCAAATCAACACTTTGTACACCTTAAACTTAGTTATATGTCAATTATATCTCACCTTTCTAAAGTATCCTGTATAGAGTTATGAAATAGCATTTTTTTCTGTTACCTGTATCACATTTTTTTTCTCTCTACATTAAGCTATCATATATCCAGCATCCAGAAAACAGTCGCCATATATTTAGATATCCTTTTCTTCACTTTTTATTGTTGTTCATATGAAATTTTTTTTATGAACGCTTTTTTTTTTTTTTTTTTTTTGACAGAGAGAGAGACAGCCGGTGAGAGAGGGAACACAAGCAGGGGGAGTGGGAGAGGAAGAAGCAGGCTTCCAGTGGAGCAGGGAGCCTGATGTGGGGCTCGATCCCAGGACACCAGGATCACGCCCTGAGCTGAAGGCAGGCGCTTAACGACTGAGCCACCCAGGCGCCCCTCATATGAAATTATTTTCTTGAGTACCACTCCAGGCCACTGCTCTAGGCTCTGAAGCAATAAAGAACAAAATAAATACGGTCTTTGCCCCCAAGAAGCTTGCAATCTGTTAGTTTAGATAAACAAGCAATTAAACAAATAACTAAATAAGAACATGGTAAAAATCGATAGGATGCCTAAGTACTTTGATTACAATTTGAAGATTTGAAATAAACCACTTTCATTTTCACTTACTTTCTGGACTTCTGATATTATGTACCAGGCAGTCCTTAGTCATCCCCATTCCCTATTCCATTAAGAGCAATACACAGACACGGTGAGGCATCAGCAAAGAAGCAGATTTTCAATTTTTATTCTCCCACTTAACAGAGCATGATTTTGATTTTTGAAACTACACCATAAGTTACGTGTGGACAAAAGTTATATTTAAAGAACTGTTCTCTATTCTACAATTGCTCATAGTATTTAAAAGAATGCTGACTGATTGGGGTGCCTGGGTGGCTCAGTCAGTTAAGTGTCTGACTCTTGGTTTCAGCTCAGGTCATGATCTCAGGGCATGGAGCCTGCTTGAGATTCTCTCTCTCCCTCTCCCCCCACCTTGAATGCTGAAGCTCGCTCGCTCTCAAAAAAATAAATAATTAAAAGAATCCTAACTGGTTAAACAGTCCAGGGGCGGCTCAGTCAGAAGGATGTGTGACTCTTGATCTCAGGGTTGTGAGTTCAAGGCCCATGTTGGGTGTAGAGATTACTTAAATAAATAAAACTTTAAAATAAAGAGTCCAGTTATCATCTCAGAAACTACTAGAGTTTTGTCATCTAATCTCTAAAAGAAAATTTTGCATACTATTTTCCCAGAGGCAACATAAAAAGCCATTATGGCAATCTAGAAAAGTGAACACATTATTAATGTCTTACCTAGGATTGCTTTTTTTTTTTAAGATTTTATATATTTATTTGACACAGAGAGAGCACAAGCAGGGGGAGCAGCAGAGGGAGAGGGAGAAGCAGGCTCCCCGCTGAGCAGGGATCCCGAGGCTGGTCTCAATCCCAGGACCCTGGGATCATGACCCCAGCCAAAGGCAGACACACAACTGACTGAGCCACCCAGGTGCCGCCCAAGATTGCTTTTAGTTGCAAGTTACAGAAATTCTGATTCGGTGAAAATTTATCCTACGTAACAAAGTCCAGGGAGACCTTCAGGATGAATAGATTCTGTAGCTCAATACTAGTTTCAAGGATCCTGGTTCTTTCCATACCGAGGCCATCTTCTCCGAGTCCACTCTGTCGTCATCCTCAGGCTAACCAGGAAGACTGCTATAGCAGTTCCAGGCAACACATCCAGAAATGTGTTTGGGAATGGTGGCAGGGAAGAAATCACCTCTTCTAACAGCCTTGCATTAGAAAAAAAGGAAACATGTCTCAGAAACCCTCCAGCAGACTTCTTCGTTCACTGGGCAAAATTGGGTTTCATGCCCATACTTCAGCCAAACACTGGCAGGGGAGTTGGGGTTACCGTTAGACCATTCAGCCCACCCTTGGGGTTGGAGGAGAGATCAGCTTCCTCAGGCACATGGCTGTGTGTGATATAAATAGGTATCTGAGCAGAATCAGGGTTGTATAAGAAAAGGACGTGAGCTATGTCCACTACACTTGCTGAACTACTTTTTCAAGGTAACAGTTTGAGCACAATACGATAAATCTGAAAGAAGTTAGAGACTTTGGTGGTCACCTGATGCAATGGACATAACTAATAAATGTTGGCGCACCCAGTTCACTAAGAAAACACTGAACAAAACTGATTGTTTTCTAATACTACTGCATGGTCTTACAAAATGAGAGCTTATGAAAAGCATATTTTTATTAGCCTTTATAAGATACTTAATGTTCCAGTCATGGAAAGGGAAGATTACTTACCAAAATCCGTCATAAGGGTTTCATCAGTTGAACTGGAAGTTGGGGAATGTTGTACATAGGCCTGGGTTACCAAACTCAGGCCTCTCAAACTAACATCAGCTCAGCATAATATTTCACCATCATTACAGTTTTGAAACTTGTGTTGTTCATTTCGAAGAATATTTGGATATCCTAGAGGATAGGCTAGATTGTAATATGATAACAGACAACTCCAAAATTGGAGGTTTAACAGCATAAAAATATTTCTCTTACATTAAGTCTGCTGGAGATGCACCAAACGGTCTGTGAGTTGGCTTGGCACTTTCAGGCTGCTTCAGTCTCTAAATCCTTCCATATGGAAGTGACATTTCTTGGCCAAGTTAAGGCACATGGCCGCATCCAATTTCAAGGGGTAGGGAATCCTTAAACCCCAAAGTAGAAAATATTGGATATTGATGAAGAGTGATCATGCCTAACACAATATTCATAATAGATTCACAAGTAGGTTCTATGAAGGACATTCTAAATCAATTTGCTATCATCAATATATGAAATACTACAACCAAGGCTGCCCTTTTTTCTAAGACGATTCTTATAATAATGGTTTTTAAAGATTTTATTTATTCATTTGAGAGAGAGAGAGCTTGCACAAAATGGGGAGAGGGGCAGAGGGAGAGGGAGAAGCAGACTGCCCACTGAGCAGGGAGCCCAACATGGGACTCGATCCCAGGACCCTAGGATCAGGACCCAGCCCAAAGGCAGATGGTTAACCAACTGAACCACCCAGGCACCCCCTCTAATATGATTCTTAGAGAGGAGCCATGACTGATATTACTTTGGTGGTGCCTACTCGTCCCACAGCCCCTCATTCTAAGAAAAATCCATTCTCCTCACCCTACAGAGGGATAGGCCTAAGTCTTCCCCTCTATAGCACATGAACCATCTGGCCACAGCCAACCGGACTAGCGTTGGGTGAAAACCTGACCCACGCTGGGCAATCAAGTTTCTTTTTCTCTAAGAAGTTGGACTTAGAACATAGCAATAAATACTATTGACTGCTTGAAGAACACAGAATCAGGGCTATGTCAGACACTTTCTTGACAGGTACAGACAAATTCCTCAAAAGAAAGAAAGGAAAGGAAAACAGGGCAGGCAGGAAAAGGGGTGGGTAATCAACCATGTGGTCCTTTAATCACAAATTCCAACTTTCTAGTTCCAGTGTAATCCTCCTAAAGCCCTTATATTTTCTGACCTTGGACTCTAGGAGATAACCTTGTGTTCCACCAAGAACTTTGGTTTTCTGTTCAAATTGGTTTGCAATGGGTTTCTATTTCTCACAGCCAAGCAATGGTCGCAGTAGCCAAAGCAAAGAACCTACACTGTCCTAAAAACTGTTAATGTATGTTAGGGACACACTGATCCAATGTTCCTCTTGCCTAGTTTTAAATTATAAGGCATTGTTTCCTGGAGTGCGTTCTGTAGAACAATGATCCTCCAAGCAGCTCTATGGAACAAGAGATTCAGCATCACGTAAGTTTAAGAAGTGCTGCACACCACATCCCCCTTCAGGAGACTGATAATATACATTAGCATATTTAAGGTTCTGAGAAGTTCTGCGTAAAGAGACCTATTAAGTCTCCTTAACCCAGCATTATCAAACGTGTGCATACCTTCCCATATAATACACATTAAAATCTCTTGGAACGTGTGCTCTGTAGAGAGCAGCAAAGCTGCTGCTACAGAGTTTGAAAGTTGATTCAGGAGAAGTACTTTTTGCTGCCGTAAAAATCTGCTGAAGAGCATTCTCTTCCCTTACTTTTTTAGCTATCAAATGACAAAGATGATTATTTAACAAGGAAAAAAAAGTGAGCACCAACCCTAAGAAAAGCATTGCTCCCACCAGATGTCTCACTACCAAGTTGACATTTACAATTAGAATTAGAATTAGAATTAAGAATCTTGGGGCACCTGGGTGGCTCACTCGGTTAATCGTCTGCCTTCGGTTTAGGTCATGATCCCTGGGTCCTGGGATCAAGTCCCACATTGGGCTCCCTGCTCAGCAGAGAGTCTGCTTCTCCCACTCCCTCTCCCTCTGCTGTTCTCCCTACTTGTACTCTCTCTCTCTCTCTCTCTCTCTCTCTCTCTCGGTCTCTCTCTGTCAAATAAATAAATAAAATCTAAAAAAAAAAAAAGAATTAAGAGTCTTGGGTTTCATTTTACTCTGAATGAGAATACAGGTAGAGTAAAAGATTCCCAAAGAGGGGGAAGAAATTTGGAGGTTTCTTGTGTGACTCTGGAAAATTATTGAGGAATCGCCCTCTAGAAACTATCTTTGGGATATCCTTATGGTCTACAGGATAACCTCTGATTAGGATAGCCACTTTTTTATTTCACTCTGTGCCTTTATATAAATTAACAGAGCTAAAAAGACTGCTTAATGCTTTGGCTTCCTGGCCAGCTGAAGCAATAAATAGTAGCTAGGTTGTGGCTCCTTTAATGTAGAGCTAGATTAAAATGACCTAAGTATCAAGGGAAGAAGCACTACTCACAATCATCTTCAAGATCAAATGATTTTTACTGCTTCTGTTTATATATAATATAGGGGCTTTTAGGTTGAGAGAATGAAATGGTTATTAAACCCCTATTGTGTGCCAGATACTGTGTTAGCCACTTTATGTTTGGGACCTATTTCACTAACTCTGTAAGTGTGTATTATTATGCCTCTTTTACAGCTAAGGACATCAAGTCCCTGAAAGGTTATTTTACTACAGCCTCATTGTTGGTAACTATTAGGCTATATAAAACCAATTCCATCTGACTCCAGAGTTCTCGTCCTTTCTATTTAAATGTGTTTGTCCCACAACAGGCCAGTGATGTTTTACACACAGTAAATGAGCCAGTCTAACAGCATAGGTAAAGAAACGTGTGTATATGTGTGTGCATTATAGAAACATGTTCAACATATCAAGCGGCTTTGGTATTCAAGGACAAACAAGAGCCTGGAAACAGTAAGGCTTCAGTATTCATGACATGATCAGGATTATCTCAATTGAAGCAATGATTAAGATGTTTTGTCAGGGAACAGTTTATTCGGGGAATCCTGGATGTGCTGCTTTGAAATCACCGTGAACTATTAAATGATGCATGTAAGTAGGAAGATGAGGTCCCAGAACTGTGTTTCTTCTTATTTCTTCCATCTTTTAACCTCGGTTCTCATTACAGCTTGAAGAGAAGCATTTTCTAATGATGCTTATAAAGTAAACAAAGGACACTGCCAGACAGACTACCAAGACTAGTATTCTAAACCCAATGAACTTAGCTGTCTATCAAGTTGGTGATAGAACCACACAAAACAACTATTTTAAATTTTTGTAGAACACAAGACTTTGACTATATCTATTCCCAGGACTATGAATCCTAAGGGCAAAAAGAAAGGCAAATTTTAAATTTCATTTAATAGCCTAAGGATTGGTTTTTTTAAAAAAATTGGTTTCATTTTTGAAACTATTTCATGGATATTAGAGAGCAGATAATTATGTTAATGTGTTAGGGTCCAAAACTTTCCATGTAAGAGATGAAACATATAGAAAAACAAAAAAGTAAAAGTCCTATAATTTTTTACCTCCTGAAAGAGCTAGGAAGAAACGACAGCCCAGTAGCAATGAACAGGCCTAACACCCAGATCATACCATATTTAGGTTAGCTGATTCCAGGTCTGAAACAGAAATGTACAAAACGAGCCTGGGGTGTCTTCTATTTGAAAGCAAGGAAGTTATCAAAGAATATTGGGGTCATATCAAAATGACACAAAAATCAGCTTCCTCTGGGGCTTCCTCTGGCCAACTACGGACCAATTTAAACATCCGAAAGAAAAAATGACTGCAACTGACTGAAACACATTGAATGTATAAAATCCATGAGTTCAGGGGCGACTGGGTAGCTCAGTCAGTTAAGCATCTGCCTTGATCTCAGGGTCCTGGGATCGAGCCCCACATCGGGCTTCTTGCTCAGCAAGGGGTCTGCTTCTCCCTCTCCCTCTGCCTGCTGCTCTTCCTGCTTGTGCACTGTCAATAAATAAATAAATAAATAAATAAATAAATAAATAAAATCTTTTTTAAAAATCCATGAGTTCATAATGATAGGAAAGAGAGAAAGAAAACTAATTAAATACACGAATCACTGGTCACTGTTAGAACTCAGGCATTGTATTAGTTTGCTCAGTGGCCTTTACAAAGTATCAGATTGGGTGACTTAAACAATAGCAATTTATTTCCTCACTATTCTGGAAGTCAGAAATCCAGGATCAAGGTTGATTTCTTCTGAGGCCTCTCTCCTTGGCTTGCAGCTGCTCACCTCCTCCCAGGGTCTTCACATGGTTTTCCCTCTGTGTATATCTGTATCTAGATTTCTTCTTATAAGTACATGGGTCATATTGGATTGGGGCCTACCCTAATGAGCTCATTTTAATTTAAGTACTTCTTTAAAGGCCATATCTCTAAAAACAGATACTAGGAGTTAGGACTTCAACATATGACTTGGGCAGGGGTGGGAGGAAAGTGGGTGTGCAGGGGAAGACACATTTTAGTAACAACAGGCACGTGTCCTTCCTTCGAAAATCAGAAATTCATGGAAGAGAAAAGAGAATTTATCTTGCCTGTCCTATATAAACTGTATTTTAGAATCACTAAATAGTCCTAATTGAAGAGAAAAATCAAGTTAGTAAATGTAAAAAGGACGATAGAATTTGAAAACCACTATTTTGTGGTTTAGGCAGTGCTCATCAATGGATGATAAAACTATTTAGGAGAAAGTTGATAGTTCACTTTACAATGTAAACATTAAGTGGCTGCCACCCGTCAATTTGGCATCACTAAAAGCTGGACAACCAGACATTATAAACCTCCTGGGGGGATGCAATGTAACTTATATTGCATTCCTTATGAGATATTCTTGCTAAAGAAGTTAAAAGTGAAATCTAATCGAACCTAACTGGAGGGTTTCCTGGAGTGGGGACCACCTCTGCTAATTTTTAGAGACTGAGCAAAGTTAAATGTGATGGGGAGCAAGCAAGTCTCAGAGAAATACTAGACAACAATTCACTTAGAGTCACTAGTAAATAGGGCAGAGCAAGGGGCTCATGGCAGCGGACAGAGACAAGAACCTCAAGAGACGTTCCTGCCTGCTAGACTTCTTTCTCACCACTGTCTCCATCAATATTTCTGTTCACAATTAAAGTGTAGTAAAGTCCCTACCAACCAGAAAAAATAACCCCAAGAAAAGTTAGATTATGAAATTGTGAAAGTCTAGAAGAAGCAAATAAAAGGAACCATTTGGCCTAAAGCCATTGCTCACATTTATAGAAAACCATACTGCTAAAGAAAGTGCTAAGAGGCTCCTTTGTATAGAATTGTTAGCTAAATATAACTACCCAATCATTTGTGAATAAATTGAAATGAGCTATCTTGGGAAAGTATAGAAATGTCACTATTCCTTAACCACAGATTCTGTCTTAGATATGGGACTTTCAGGCAGATATTTCATGCTGTTTGGAGATTTTTTTTTTTTAATGTTAGTGTTCTAATCCACAATATTTTTCTTAAGTCAAAATCTCAGGAATGCTGTACCTATCAAACGTAACTGTCTTTTATTGTATTTTTTATTTATGCCACAAACATCAGCTTTAAAGAAAGCATGATGCAATGAATAAATCTTTGTCAGGTTGTTTGACAGGATTAAGCCAACCAAAGAACTCCGTAAGTAACAAGAAAAAAATAGTTTTCCATAGAAATATCATAGAAATTTATTATCACATAAGCTACAAATATATCTTATTTGAATAATACATACTAAAAGAAGAAAGTCTATTTAGTGAGACTATGATAAAGCAAGGCTTTGGCTATCTATACCTTAGCATTGTATGTAAAATAAGACCTTCCTGGTACTTACTAATATAGAGGTTTCTAGAATAGTATTTTTTTAATTGCAAATCATGTTTTTCTCTATGTTAAACTTGTAGTTTTCCTATTAATTATGAAATATTTCCCCAAGACATACAAAAGGGACCATTGCACATTCTTTTTTTTTTTTTTAAAGAGGGGGAGGGCAGGAGAGGGACACAGAAAGAGGGAGAGAGAATCTCAAGCAGACGCCACACCCGCCAAGCACAGAGCCCAACGCAGGGCTCGATCTCATGACTCTGAGATCATGCCCTGAGCCAAAATCAAGAGTCAGATGCTTAACTGATTGAGCCGCCCAGATACCCCTCTAGTGTTTCTGCTTCAAGTGGCATCTGGTAGGCACTGGGATTGCTAGTAGATCCCAAATAGCCTCTCTCATTTGGCTGGCATTTGGTGTTACCCAGCTGGGGTTGTCGATTAGGGCACCTCAGTCCTCTCCATGGCCTCTCCCTGTAGCTCTGGGTGTCTCACAGTGTGGTGGCTGGGTTCAAAGAGGGAGCATTTCAGGAAGAAGAAGAAGAAGCTGCCAGTTCTCTTAGAGAGTCTATGTCCACAAGACCCAGAATGTCACTTCGTCCACGTTCTATTGGTCAGAGCCAGTCTGGCTTCAAAGAGAGGGACATAAGCCCATCTCTTGATCTGAAGAGTGGCGAGCATATACAGTGTGAAGTATCTGAGGAAACAATCTTTGGAGACTAGCTACTACAAACCACCCTCTAGCCATAACAATTCACATCCCTTCCTGTGCAAAATATACTCACCCCTTCTCAAAACCCTTAAAAGTCTCATACTATTATGGCATCAGGTCAAATCCAGGATCTTGTCAGCTAAATAAGGTCCAGGAGCACTTGAAGTGGCTACAGGTGTGGCCTCTCAGGTGCAACACCTCAGTTGTAAAGACCTTTAAATGAAAAAGACAAATCATCTGCCCCACATGCATCCAAAATAATACCATGGTGTAAGGGACAGGATGAGCACGATACCTCCATTCAGAAGGGGTGGGGGGTCAGAGGCGTAGAGCAGT
Organism: Ursus americanus; assembly: GCF_024610735.1. Taxonomy (NCBI): domain Eukaryota; kingdom Metazoa; phylum Chordata; class Mammalia; order Carnivora; family Ursidae; genus Ursus; species Ursus americanus. The sequence continues at coordinate 51,727,526 of NC_142127.1, forward strand.
GATCCGACCACAGCAGTTCTGAAATTCAGCCAAACACACATTGTCATTTCCTGCAACTCAGAGATCAGAAATGTTTCTTGATTAAGGCCTAGTTCTGCTTGATACAAGTAGTTCTTTTAGATTCTCCAGGCCTTTGGCTCTGCCCCAGGGGTCATTCTCTCTTTTCTGTGACAAATGGCCCATGTTTACTGCTTAGGAGGTTTCTCTGCTTGCTTCTTGCCCAGAGGACATTGGAGGCTCAGAGGTCGCTTTCGTTATTAACCTATCTTTCTGTCCCTTCAATTTATGCTTCTATAACTTGGTTTTTAAAAAAAAACTTTGTGGGCTGAGGTCCCTGGGTGGCTGAGTCAGTTTTGTGACCGACTTGATTTTGGCTTAGGTCATGATCTCAGGGTACTGGAATTGAGCCCCAGGTCAGGCTCCACGCTCAGCAGGGAGTCTGCTTGAGGATTCTTTCCCTCTCTCTGCCCACCCCCACCACCCACCCCTGCTCACACACACTCTCTCTCTCTCTAAAATAAGTAAATAATTCTTTAAAACAAAACAAAACAAAACTTTGTGGGCTTCTTGTGTATCAAATTATAATCTATTAGATAAAAAGCCACACCCACAAATCTCTTTGAAACAGACCCCCTCGGAGCGCCTGGGTGGCTCAGTTGGTTAAGCATCTGCCTTCGGCTCAGGTCATGATCTCAAGATCCTGGGATAGCGTCCCGCATCCGGGCTCCCTGCTCAGCATGGAATCTGCTTCTCTCTCTCTCTCTCTCTCCCTTTGCCCCTTCTCCATGCTCATTCTCTCTCTTTCTCTCTCTCTCAATCTCAAATAAATAAATAAAATATTTTTTAAAAATAAAATAAAAACCTTTGAAACAGACTCCCTCCACCTTGGATTCAGGTGGGACAAATGCCCTTAAGACTCTTGTAAGCTCTTGCCTAGCAGAGAAAATCCAAGAGAGGTGCACTTAAAATTCTCAGAAGCCTATCCTCTAGCTGGCAGCATTTTGGATTTGATCTTTGCCAGCAAAGTCCTGACTTAAACACTCTATTTTCATATTTTGTTATACACAGCTAAAAGAAACTAATTGGTACTGGCAATATTCTGCCTGGAAATCTTTTTAGCCATATTCACAAGCTCATGAAGCACGTCTTCTATCTTGCCTGTCACTATAGTCGACCTCGTTACCATACTTTCCACCGTTACATAACAGGAGTTGCCTTTCCTCCAGCGTATGATAATTTTATCCCTGTCCTTCGTCTTCACCTACGGTCTCCGCAAGGCCCTTCTGGCCCTCTCTGCAATGGTCCCAGAGTCCGTGCCACATGTTTTTAGGTCTTCATAACAATAGCACCATACTTCCAGATTCCAGTTGCTTAGCTACCTCTTGATATATTTTTAAAAATCCCAAAACTTCGTGACTTAAAACAATAGCAGTTTTATTATTTCTCCTGATTCTATGGGTTGTCCAGGGTTTAGCAGGCTGGTTCTTCTGGCCTTATTTGGGATCCCTTGTGTAACTGCATTAACAGAGGTTGGCTCTGGAACATACAAATGCTTCTTTACTCACATGTCTGGTGCCTCAGTGTTCCTCCTTGTGGTCTCTCTCTCCATATGATATCTCCTCCACTAGGGTCATTCCATGTGGCCTCTTTCCAGCTGAGGAGTCTTGATTTCTTTTTTTTTTTTTTTAATGATTTTATCTATTTATTTGAGAGAGCGAGAGCACAAGCAGGGGGAGCAGCAGAGGGAGAGGAAGAAGCAGGCTCCCCACTGAGCAGGGAGCCTGATGTGGGGCTCGATCCCAGGATCCTGGTGTCATGACCAAAGCTGAAAGCAGACACTTAACTGACTGAGGCACCCAGGCGCCCCAAGAGTCCAGATTTCTTACATGAAGGTTCAGGGGTCCAAGATAAAGGAAATGAAGTACCAGTTCCCTTAAGACCTGAACTTGGAAGTCCCAGAAAGCTACTTCTGCTGTGTTCTATTGGGCAAAGCAAGCCACAGACTAGCTCAGATTGAAGGGGAGGGGAAATAAACTTCCTGCTATGGACCGAATGTTTGTATCTCCCCAAAACACTATGTTGAAATCCAATCCCCAATGTAATGGCAGTAGGAGGTCAAGACTTTAGGAGGTGACTAGGTCGTGAGGATAGATCCCTCATGAATGGGGTTAGTGGCGCTATGAGAAGAGGCCAGAGAGCTAGTTGGCTCTCTCCAGTGTATGAGGAAACAACACTGAGTCGGCCATCTACGACCTGAGAGACAGCTTCTACCAGAACTGGAAACTTGATCTCAGGCTTCCAGCCTCCAGAACTATGAAAAATAAATGTCTGCTTTTCAAGCCACTCCATGTATGCTGTTTTGTCACAGCAGCCACGTCTAAACATGAGGAACACAATCTGCATTCGGGGAGGGGAGAAATTGTTGATGGCCAACGTTAGAAAACTAACGACCACAACAGCTAAGTCTCGAGCCGCCTTGTTTGTGGTAAATTATAGGAAGTCTGAGTCCTGACTCCTCTCCTTTGATGCATTAGTGCACTTAAGTGGGGGAGTATCTCCCGACCAGACCAAGCTCTGCGGGTCTCAAATCTCAAACCCCGTCTCAGGCCAGCAGGGAATGTTAAGCCAGACATTAGAAGACTACAAAGCTCCCTCTTCTTTTTTCTCTTTCCTTCCTTCCTTTTTTTTTTTTTTTTTAAGATGCCATGATTGCTCTTAACTAACCTTGGTAAAGAAGAAAATCTTGCTCAAGTCAATGATATCTCCTTTGACCCAATCACCTACTTTTCTTGAATTATAAAATGGTACCTCAACCAATTACCATTTGTCTGATTTCCCCAAAGCAGTATGAGAGAGTGTGTCAAACTGCATAGTATTTCTTACTGGTTGATTCCCCTACAGGCTGTTTGACTCATGGACTATAGACCCAGATTCACCATTAAGAGTTTGGCCTGTGTAGTGACACTTTTCAAACTATGGGTGTAAATAAGAAATGTTTAATGTATGTAGAAATCTTAAATTCGAACAAAAAGGAAATATGACCAACTGATGAAAAGATAAGATTTTTTAAAATGAGGACAAACGTAAGTGAGATAATTTTATATCTTAGGGGTGTAGAGTGATACTGTGAAGTATATTATATAGTATGTATATAGCATACAATGGTATAACAAAGCAAAATAAACCAACCATGATGCATTAAATTGGAGTAAATGCTTTATTTCCATGTAGCATGCCCTGTGTGTCATATAGACCTTAATCTGTAGTACCTTATTCACCTTATTTTTTTATTGATATAATTCAGATACCATAAAATTCACCTTTTCAAGATATATAGGTCAGTGTTTTTTAGGACTGTTGATCCTTGAACAACTCAGGAGTTAGGGGTGCCCCAACTTAACTATTGATAGCCTGTTTACCAGGAGACTTATCAGTAACATAAACACTTGATAACACATATTTTACATGTTTATAGTATTACATACTATATTCTTACAATAAAGTAAGCTAGAGAAAATAAAGTGTTATTAAGAAAATCATAAGGTGGGGGGGGGCTCCTGGTTAGCTCGGCTGGTTGAGCTCCTGCCTTCGGCTTCGGTCATGATCCCTGGGTCCTAGGATCAAGCCCTGCATCCAGCTCCCTGCTCAGTGGGGAGCCTGCTTCTCCTTCTCCCTCTGCCTACCCCTCCTCCTGCTTGTGTTCTCTCTCTCTGTCAAATAAATAAATAAAATCTTAGAAAGAAAGAAAGAAAGAAAGAAAGAAAGAAAGAAAGAAAGAAAGAAAGAAAGAAAGAAAGAAAGAAAGAAAGAAAGAAAGAAATCATAAGACGGGTGTCTGGGTGGCTCAGTCAATTAAGTGGCTGACTCTTGATTTCTGCTCAGGTCATGATCTCAGGGTCATGAGATCAAACCCCTCCCCCCTTGGGCTCTGGGCTCAGCAAGGAGTCTCCTTGAGATTCCCTCTCCCTCTCTTCCTGCCCCTCCCCCACCCCTCCCACTCTCTAATAAGTACATAAATCTTTTTTAAAAAATTTTTAAGGGGCGCCTGGGTGGCACAGCGGTTAAAGCGTCTGCCTTCGGCTCAGGGCGTGATTCTGGCGTTCTGGGATCGAGCCCCACATCAGGCTCCTCCGCTATGAGCCTGCTTCTTCCTCTCCCACTCCCCCTGCTTGTGTTCCCTCTCTCCCTGGCTGTCTCTATCTCTGTCGAATAAATAAATAAAATCCTTAAAAAAAAAATTTTTTTTAAAGATGGGGCGCCTGGGTGGCTCAGTCATTAAGCGTCTGCCTTCGGCTGCGGGATCGAGCCCTGCATCGGGCTCCCTGCTCTGCTGGGAGCCTGCTTCTCCCTCTCCCACTCCCCCTGCTTGTGTTCCCTCTCTCACTGTCTCTCTGTCCAATAAATAAAATCTTAAAAAAAATAAAATAAAAATTTTAAAATTTTAAAAAAGGAAATCATAAGAGAAAATACAGTTACAGTACTGAACTGTATCTATCAAAAAACATGCTTGTTTAAGTGGACCTGCGCAGTTCACACCATATTGCTCGGGGGCGACTGTGTGTTCACAATGAGCAGCTATCACCACTTACTAATTGTAGAACATTTCATCACCCCGAAAAGAAACCCTGTACCTATTAGCAGTCATTTCGCATTCCTCCCACCCACCCCACCCCCATCCCTGGAAACCACTAATCTACTTTCTGTCTCTGTGAATTTGCCTATTCTGGACATCTGCAAAGTGGAATCATGCAACATGTGGCTTTTGGTGTTTGGCTTCTGTTACTTAGCATAATGTTTTCAAGGTTCATCTGTGCTGTAGCACATATTGGTACATCATTTCTTTTTATTGCCAAATGATAGTCAATTATAGGGACATACTATATTTTATTTATTCATTCATCAGCTGATCGACAACTTGGGTCGTTTTCCCTTCTCGACTATTACAAATAATATTGTGAACATTCATGTTTAGCTTTATTCACTTTAAAGATTTCTTTAGAATACCCTAAATAAATAAGGTTAATGATTTTTCTTCTTTTTTTAGTTTTTATGTTAATATTATAGATAGTTTTTTGGAAAAGAAAGCTGTCTAAAAACTGATTTCTGGGGGGAGAAATTAGGGCAGTAACGAATAGTTACATTAAGCGTAGAGCGTGAAGTTAGAAATTATAGGCCCACTTTACTAATCAAGCTCATAACCCCAGGAGGACGACAAGAACATAAAAGAGAATTCAAGCTGTTTTTCAGGGGTAGGGCGAATTTATATAACAAAACTTAAATAAAAGTTCTCTTGTTTCAAGATTTACAGGAAGTATAAACCAAATAAAATTGCCTTATTACGAAGATTTACACAGAGTTCTTTCTAGCTAATTATTTAACATTGCAAGAGGCACAGTGCTTACCTCTCCTGTCCTGTTTCTTGTTTTGAGAGTGTTTTTGTTTTTACATATAATTAATGGTCCCCAGATGTACGTTCCTTTCAGAGCTCTATCTTTTCACTTTCATCTTCTTTAGGGAACAGAGGTTTCCAATATTTCCCCAAGCCTGAAGTTTAAAAAAAGACCAAACAATAGAGCCATGTTGACAGCACTTTTAGGAAGTTTTCCTTTTAGGTCTAATATCAGACTTTACTATGTAATCGTAGCGCATCTCTGCACTCATTAATACTGACTTCAAGACCCTGTCCCTACCTGAAACTGTTCCTCCTCTCAACTCTTTAATCAGAAACCTCATTTCTCTCACCACCACCCACCACGCTCCTGCATTTCGTGCCTCTCTGTCCTCAAACGGGCTCTCAGGCCTTATCTCTCCCTTCAGTGTCTTAGGTTGTCAGACTTCTAGCCCCTTCCTGGTTCCTTTCCTTCCCCTCACCTGGATCCCAGAATGTCAGCCACTCTCTCCCCAGCCCCTTGGATTCCCTCAGCCTGGAGCTTTAGCCTCATCCAAACTTGTGAGCCATCCAAGCAGAAAGCCACCCAGTTCGATTTCTCTATTCCAGGACTACTATCCCCTGGCCTCTCTGCACCCCTGTGAGAGCCCTACCACCTGGTGTTTCAGCGTAGCCCAGAAATTGTTTTATTCCTTCTATTCATAAGGTCTACTTCAAACCTTTACCGTTCTCCTCAAGTCCCAGACTTTATCCACCATTCTTTCAGCAGAAGCAAAACCAAAACCAGAGGTAGCAGGCAGGAACTACTTTCATTCCCCTCCATCTGTAAATGTGTTTGAATCTCTTCTTATCCTTACACCTTTTTTCTCCATTGATCACTTTCTCTGTGCTTCTTGCACCCCTTTGACTTCATTCAAGAACTTATTCTTGGGGCACCTGGTGGCCCAGGCAGTTAAGTGTCTCTGCCTTGGGCTCAGGTCGTGATCCCAGGGTCCTGGGATGGAGCCCCACACAGGGCTCCCTACTTAGCTACGAGTCTGCTTCTTCTTCTCCCTCTACGGCTCCCCGTGTTTATGCTCTCTCTCTCTGTCAAATAAATAAATGAAATCTTAAAAAATAAAAAAAAAAGAACTAGTTCTTGACTTATTCTGTTGACTTCCCTCATTCATATCTTTAGTTCCCTCCATGCCATCTCCTTCCTTCCAGTCTCTAGACAACATCCTACAAAGCCTCTCTTCCTAGTTTGCCCCCCCTCTGGATTCACCCTTAACTTCCTAATGAAGTTCCCTGGCTTCAAACACTACCTTTCTCTACAATTCAATCCCTAATGCAGACAGAGAATTCAAAAACACAAATTTGACTATGCCATTTCCATAATTTAAAATTTCCATGGCTCCTCATGGGCTCCAGGATAAGATCTGAACTTTACAGTATGATAGACAAGCCTCTCAATCCTGTAACCCCCATATACCTTCCCAGCCCCATCTCTCCACTCCCCAAGGAGCACGTTACCCTTTTGCTACAGCAACCACTCAGTGATTGTCACATACTTTCATGTCTCTAGGCCTAGGATGCTCTCTGTTGTGGGCTGAACCGTATCTCTCCCAAATTCATATGATGAAGTCCTAGCCTCCAGTCCCTCAGAATTGACTGTATTTGGAAAGAGGGCTTTTAAAGAGGTAATTAAAGTAAAATAAGAGCATATGGGTGGTTCCTAACCTAGTACAACTAAATTCATTTAGAAAGAGGAGATTGGGACACAGAAGGATGGCCACCTAAAACCCAAGGAGAGAGGCCTTCAGAATAAACCAACACTGCTGACACCTTGATCTTGGACTTGTAGCCTCCAGAAGTATGAGGAAATAAATTTCTGTTATTTAAGCCATCCCCAGTCTGTGGTACTTGTTATCTCAGCCTGAGCAAACTAACTCACCTCCCTCCAGAATCTCCTTCTAAACACCTACCATTTACGCCACCTACTGCCTCCTCTCAACTCGGTGAATGTCATCTCCTCTCTAAGACCCTTTTCCTTTTAGGAGACAGCCCCTCCTACCTTGAGCTCCATTCCTCCAGGGGGCTGTGCAGCAGGCTCCAGTACATTCTCACCCTCATCAGTCATCCATGTTTCGTAGGCCTACGAGCAGCTAAAGCAACATCTATATTACTGCAGATCAGATGCTCTTTGGACACCACACACTAGGAGCAGATATTTCTTTTGCTGACAGAGACATCGTAGTTTTAGAAACCATCACAATTTCATATCCATATGAAATTTTCTTAGTATCTGCTTATTTGATCTGAAAATACATCGTGTGGTACAAATGTTCATTCGAGAAGTTTCTGCTTAAAGATTCTTACTATGTACAATTAATAATGTGCTAACAGTTCTTCCCATCAAGTTTTTCAGATCTCACTTGTAGATATTTATGACTCCCAAGTGTGTTCTTAGATGCCGTGGTCAAGGACATGGGGAATTTTACATACAGAAACAGGTAGTTGTAGCGCGTTGCTTTTTAAAGACACCCTAAAATAAAGAGTAGTCCTTTAAGATGTGAAATAGGTTACAACCTTTGCCAGACCAGCTGGAGTTCTTACAAGACTGCAAAAGGCACCGTCCTTTAAAGATAGCACTTTCTGTTGTAACGATGGAGACAGAATCTGGCGGCATGCTATCCGAGGTCAGAGGAGTAGAGAGAAAGGAGCACTGACATGTGTCTGTAGCCTCACTCATTAGAGCCGGAAAGAGCATCTTAGGCGGGCAGACAACAAAAGAGCCTATAGGAAGATCACCTCTCGCATGATGAAGGCACCGGGAAAACCGTGTGCTCGCCATGCAGTTTGAGGTTGAAGTCATCTCACTAAGGCTTCGCTTCAAGCACGTTTCCCAGCGACTGTATGGCCATCCAGCTTTCTTATGACTCAATTCTAACATTGTAAAGGAAATGAGGATTTGCTACACACTTCAGTGGTAGAAATTAAGGGCAGAAATTGTATTTTCTTGGTAGAAAACAACACCTCTAAAAATCTACTCTGTAAAAACAAAACAACAACAACAAAAAAAGACAGCTCAGGGAATTATGGAGGAAGCATTGCCACAGATAATAATGCAGGGGAGACTCCATAGTCTCATTTTCATTGCTGCAAAATGCTCTGGAACAATAAAAAAAAACTGTCCCGTTTCTTGGCAGGTATCTCCCTCACTTCTTGCTTAAGTCACAGTCCTCAACTTCCAGAAAAAAAAAAAAAAAAAAAAAACACTAATCTGCTCCAGTTTGCACTTAGCTCTGTTTCCTTGTCTATTTCCAGCTTTGCCTGATCCATATCTTCCGCCCTCTATAAAATGCAATATCACACAAGTGTAGAGCAGGACGGTGACTTGAGAATGGGAGAAGTCATGGGCCGAGAAGTGAGACGGCCTCTCCCATCGCTGCAGGGTTTCCCTACAGCAGCAGAGATGAGACTCCAGGCCAGTGCTCTTTCTTCCTTGGAGGCTATCAAGGTCAGGTTTTTCTCTTTCCCACCCTCTCTAGTTCTCACTCACCATCAAGACACCCTGTCTCGGGTGCTATGAATTCCCGCTTTAACCCCTAATTGCCAGAGGCAGAGTAACTAATTTTTCCACGTGAGGGAAGGGAGGCTATCGGGGGCAAAGGAACCAATCTATGGTCCTACACACTAACCCTTCATATGATCTTATGTTCTGCACGTTTTTCCGTCCTGTTGGTCATTCTGTGTCTGTGGAAAAGATCCTGGACTCTGAGCCTGGGTTTAAAGTTTAAGTCCGCCGTCCTCCCTCTCTTCCATCACCCTACCCGCCCCCGCCGCGGCACTATGGGAGGCTCCCCGTGGTTAGGAACAGCAGTCTCACGTCTGCCCTGCTCTTTTGCTACGATGACATTCAAACAGGGTGATATATGTGAAAGCTCTCACAGATCAAGATGCAAATATTAGTCATCCTTTTATTACTATTGTTCTAACATCTCAGATACGCTAGAAAAGGAGCCCCACAGGTCATTCCTTTCTTCACTCATTCATTTATTCATTCAACAAATTGTTGACCTCGGAGATAAAGAGGTAGATAAATATATATAATAATAACTACCACTTCTTCACTTTTACTTCGTACAAAAAACTTTTTAGACACTTTACGTGATTTATCTCATCTCCTTCTCACAAAACAAGTGAGATAGGTACTGTCCCTATTTGCATATGAGGAACTGTGGCTCCCATATAGCCCCAAATCTCAACATCTAAGTGTTTTTTTTTTAAAGATTTATTTATTTATTTATTTATTTATTTGACAGAGAGACACAGCGAGAGAGGGAACACAAGCAGGGGGAGTGGGAGAGGGAGAAGCAGGCTTCCCGATGAGCAGGGAGCCCGATGCGGGGCTTGATCCCAGAACGCTGGATCATGACCTGAGCCAAAGGCAGACGCTTAACAACTGAGCCACCCAGGTGCCCCTCAACTTCTAAGTGTTAGAACCAGTTCTCAGGTGACGATTTTTCAAAAATATTCATTTTTACTGTGGTAAAATGTACAGAACGTAGATTTTACCATTTTAACCATTTTGAAGAGTACTATTCAGTAGCAAGCAGCACACACACACTGTTCCGCAACCATCAGCACCATCCATCTCTAGGACTTTTTCATCATCGCAAACTGAAACTCTGTGTTCACTTAGCACTAACTCCCCGTTCCCCCTCCTCCCAGCCCCTTGTAACCACCATTCTACTTTCCGTCTCTATGCATTTGACTATTCCAGGTACCTCATGTAAGTGGAATCATATAACATTTGTCATTTTGTGTCTGGCTTATTTAGTATGTTGTCACAATTAATCCATGTTGTACAATGTATCAGAATTCCATTCTTTTTTAAGACTAAATAACATGCCTTCGTATGTATTTCACATTTTGTTTATCCTTTCATCGCTCAACGGACATTTAGCCCAGGTCTTTTGAATGGCAAACCTCTTAACCACTAAAGCAAGCTCAGTTGTTATTCTAATAGCTATTACACTGTCAGAGTGTACAAAAAGCTAAACTGTTACCCTTAGAATTTTACTAGGAATTCTAGTAATCATTCTAGGATTCTAGGGGATTCTAGGAATCATTTAATTTCCCTAGCATGATGAGCCACTAAATGTAATAGGATTTTCTGCCTAATATAATAGTATCAATTCATATTATCAAGGATGATAGAAAAAAATCTGAATGAATCATATCATTCTAAAATTAGAACTCATTTTAGGGAATTAATTTTGTCATTTCAAAGTTACAAATCTATTCTTTTAACTTTTAGCAAAAATGACAATTGGTTCTGATCACCAATTCTAACCCAATACAATAAGAACATTTTTTTAATATCTTTTTTTTTTTTTTTTGAGTAGGCTCCACACCCAATGTGGGGGTTGAACCCACAACACTGTGATCAAGAGTTACATGCTCTACTGACTGAGCCAGCCAGACGCCCCAATAAGAAATGTTTTAAGTTCAAAGGAAGATAATCCAATTGTAGCATATGGACTTAGCCTGGTACAGACTTACGAAGGTGGAGGGTTGCTCTCTTGTGTTTATCTATCCATAGGAGATCCTAACCCAAATGCCATTCCAATTACAATTTGGAAGACTTCTGACAACATCGTCTGAAAAACTACACATTGAATTTTCAGAAATAATGTCTTAATGTTTTTTAAGCAGCATTATATTGAGGTATAAATGACATACAATAAATCATATATATTTTAAGTGTACAATTTGACAAGTTTTGACATACGTATATATCCATTCATTGTTTTACATGTTTGTATATCCAAACATTCCAGCACCATTTGTTAGAATGATTCTCCTTTTTCCACTGAACTGCCTATATATTTTTGTCAAAAAATCATGAGACCTATTTCTAGACTGTATTCTCTTTCATTGATCTGTTTGTCTTTGTGCCATTACACTGCACTGTCTTGGTTACCGAAGCTTTACAAAGTCTTGAAATCAGATAGTTAGTCCTCCAGCTTTGTTCTTCTTTTTCACTTGTTTTGGCTATGCTAAGTTCTCTGCATTTCCATATGACTTTTAGAATCAGTTTGTCAATTTCTATAAAATGTTTTTCATTGGGGTTGCATTGAATGGATGGATCAATTTGGAGAGAATTTACATCTTAACAATATTTAGTCTTCAACCCTATGAACAAAGTAGTTTTCCTTTTATTTAGGTCTTTAACTTCTCTCAGCAATGTTGTATAGTTTTTAGTGTACAGGTCTTGCATGTCTTTAGTCAGAAAAGTATGTTATATTTTTGATGCTATTGTAATTTTTTTCTTAATTGGATCTTTAAAGTGCATTAATTCATCTTCATGTAATATTTCAGTATACTAGAATATGGCTGGCTGTTTTGAGTATAGAGACGTTTCAATGTTGGGGCACCTGTGTGGCTCAGTCGATTAAGCGTCTATCTTTGGTTCAGGTCATGACCCCAGGGTCCTGGGATAGAGCCCACATCAGGCTTCCTGCTCAGCGGGGAGCCTACTTCGCCCTCTACCCCCCTCCCCTCCGCTCGTGTTTGCTCTCGCTCTCTATCAAATAAATAAAATCTTTTTTAAAAGAATGTTTCAATGTCAAGAATCTGTAAAAGTTACCATACTTCCAGTTCTATTTCTTATTGACAAGGAGTAGAATAAGTAGTCTTGGTGGACATGTTTCATCCAAATGGCTAAGCACTTCAGTCCTTATTTATGGTTACTCCTTCCCAGCTACAAAGAAAACATGCTTCTCTCTAACTTTCTAATTAGGAAACTCATGAAAAATATATATTCCAGTTGGAACTTTGGAGCCAAGTTCTATTTTTCGGGGGAATGAAAACATTTCCAGCTTTCCACCACATTCCTAGAAGGTGCTTAACAAATATTTGTTTTGAAGGAATGAATAGTTAGCATATGGAGCACAGAGGCTCTCTTGGAAGATGCTTTCTGCAGTTGAAGGAGTAGCAGGAACTTTCATTTAAGCTCTGCCCTGGTTTTATAATTTCACTCAATTTATTTGTACTTCCTACTTTGTATTTATTTCAAAGAACTTTTAAAATGAGACACTTGAGGATGCTTAAATGTGGATGGGAAGGAGCCAGTAGAGATGGACTGCTTAAAGTTAAGGACAGGAAAAAGCAATAATAGTTTAAGTGAGTTCTCTGAGAAATCAAAAGAAAGTAAAGGCTAGGGCACAGATGGAGGGATTGGCCTTACACAAGGGGAGCAGGGATGCCTCTTCATCTGAAGTTGCAGGAATAGAGGTCATAGACATAGTATAGGCTGTTAGATGTGTTGCTAGGACACTGAAGGTATTCTGGTCTAATGGTGTCTGCTTTCTCTAGGAGTGAGAGGTGGAGGAGTAAGAAAGGAAAATAGGAAAGTTTAGTCAGGGGAGCCCAGTAAAGAAAGATAGAATCATACTCTAGACCTCTTATTAATGATAAGTATATCTTCAGGCTACAAAATTATTCTGTTTTTCCCCCTCTTCCCCAAAAACCCACCCCAAACCCTTTGCCAAACCCTTGCTCGCACCATTGAAGGGCCCAGTAATGTCAGAGACCACGCATGAGTGAATGAAAAGTTCACCTTTTAAGAAAAAAACCTTATGGAATTTGCTTATATATACTTACATATAAGTATATAATCATCGTGATCATTTGGTGATTTCTAGTTAGGTTGTAGGATCATAAAACGTAAGAGGTGGGGCACCTGGCTGGCTCAGTTGGTAGAGCTTGCAACCCTTGATCTTGGGGCTGTAAGTTCCAGCCCCACATAGAGATTGCTTAAAAGTAAAATTAAAAAAAAAAAAAAGTATGAAGTGTTAGGAATCACTTTTGATGCTTTGATTTTTAGCACAAACCAGTATGATAATTTCATTAGTAGTTTAAAATTTCAATATTATTTCTATCATAATTCTTACCATTTTAAAACATAAAATGAGAAACAGTTTCATTATCCAGACTTTTCTTACCAGTGATAAGTGGTTGATAACCACCATTGCCGGCCATAAAATTACTCTTAGTTCATCTAAGATGCATGTTTTTTCACATTTTAATATCTCAGAAATCAAAATATACCTTACAATTGATGTCATCTTCCAACTATAATTGGAAATACTCTTTCTTTTTTAAAAATACATGTAATAGGGGTGCATGGGTGGCTCAGTTGGGTAAGCATCTGCCTTTGGCTCAGGTCATGATCCCTGGGTCCTGGAATACAGCCCCAGGTATGTCAGGCTCCCTGCTCAGCGGGGAGTCTGCTTCTCCCTCTCCCTCTGCTGTTCCCCCTGCTTGTGCTCTCTTTCTCTCTGTGTCAGATAAATTTTTTAAAAAACCTTAAAAAAACTCAATAAAGGTGCTCCTTATGACCGATGGTATCATAGTTTCCATGAAATAGCCCTTCTTTTTCTCTACTCCCCTACTACTTTCTAAAACTCACAGGAAAAAAAAAAAAGATTTGATGCCTTCACTCTCTTTGAGGGACAAATGTTTGAGAATGTTACCTGACCCAAAGGTATTTACATTTTATTTTTATTTTTTTATGTACTTACATTTTAAAAGAGATGGGTAAGGTAAGAGATGGGATTTAACCTATCCTGTGAAAGTAAAGGAGATTTCCATCTGGGGAAAGCCTTTGAGGACCCTCAGATCTACTATGCTGGCAGCTATCTGCCTCTGAAATGCCCCTGTCTTCACCTCCTAAAAATTAGATAAACTTGTGACCAAATGAGCCCTAGATTTTTACCTATAGATTTACCCTAAATGCAACTCAAAACTACCCTGGGGACTATAGGTATTCTACCTACTGTGTTCACCAAAGCAAAGAAGACCTTGTTTAAATGATCTGGTTTGGGGAATTATTAGTCTCTAAAAATATCCATTCATCAGGATACACTATCTCCCCTTTCCAGAAACTCCAATACAGTTTTTGGGTTTTCTGAAGGAAATGGGTAAAGGTTTGAAGCCGTATTTCTCAAATAGTGTGTTCTAGCCGACGGCATCAGAATTACGTGGGAAGCTAGTTAAAATACAGAGTCATAGGCCCTACTTCAGGGGATAAGCCACAGAATATAGCATTTTTAACAGGCTGATTCATATGTGCATTGAAATTAGAGATCTTAGACCTCTTTAGAGAAGCTTATTCTCTTATAAGAAGTCTTGCATAGAGGGGCGCCTGGGTGGCACAGCGGTTAAGCGTCTGCCTTCGGCTCAGGGCGTGATCCCGGCGTTATGGGATCGAGCCCCACATCTGGCTCCTCCGCTATGAGCCTGCTTCTTCCTCTCTCACTCCCCCTGCTTGTGTTCCCTCTCTCGCTGGCTCTCTCTATCTCATAAATAAATTTTTAAAATCTTAAAAAAAAAAAAGAAGTCTTGCATAGAGCCCGACACACACCATAAATGAATGGCAGGGGCCTGCATTAGCTACGGCCACGTCGTAGATCACCCCCAAACTTAGTAGCTTAAACAGCAAACATTTATGATCTCACAGTGTCTGTGGGTGAGGAATTAGGACATTTAGCTGAGGGATTCTGGCGCAGGGACTCTCATGAGGTTGCATTCCAGATATTAGGTGGCTACAGCCGTCTGAAGGCTGACTAGGACAAGAGGATGGTTCATTCACATGGTTCTTGACAAAAGGCTTCCATGGCTGCCGTTGCCTGTGTGGGGGCTCAGTCCCTCTTCGGACAGGCCTCTCCATAGGATTGCTGGAGTGCCTCTTGAGATTACCTCATGAGATTACCACTGCTTTCCCCTGAGTGACTTATTCAAGAGACAGCAAGAAGGAAACCTCAGTGCCTTTTATGACCTACTCTCCAACGTCATGCCCCACCATTTCCATCATATTTTGTCACTAATTTCATCCCCCTGTCAAGGAGAGAGGAATTAAGTGCCAGCTCTTGAAGGAAAGAGTACCCAGGGATCTCTGGACATGTTATTAAATTACTACGGTGCTAATATTATTTCCTTATGGTAGTGCGGAAAGCACTTGCGAAAGGGTCCCTTTTGTTTGAGTTGCCCAGAAATGCCCATATCTTCCTACCCACTTTTTGGGGGGAGACTGGTGAAGAACCCAACCACACAGAGGCTGCTTTGTGCCACACATGACTCGCTTTTCTAATTGTGGGTGGGAAGTGAACCCCCTGATACTCTTCCTTCCTCGGCAAACAGGCTTTGGCTCAGCTAGTGGTTAAAACAGCTCAACAACCCGCAATCATAAATGTTGTAGAGCTATAGAAAGAGAGAAAAAGCTTGAAGTGGGTGTTATTTTCTCCCTCTGTGGTACCACATAGCAATGGAAATGCCAAGTGGGCTGCCACAATGACATGGCTCCACAGCCCCTGCACCTGTCTATCTAGAAGTCAGCACTCCATAAAACCAATGGGGATACGGTAATTTGCCTTTTAATAACAAGTCCTTCATTTTATAAAAATCTGGGATCTCAAATTCCTCGAAGCAGCCTACACTACTAACACACTTAAAATGTTCATTTTAAAATCTGCTTTACGGGGATGCACAAGAGATACCTCTTGCAGAATTTGAGGAGCCTGTCGGAGTGACACAGCTTCCAAAAGCATCTAGTTTACAACCCGTAAGTAGTTTAAGCGGTGGAAGCATTGGGCTGATCCCAGAGCTGCTTTAGCTGACAGTCTGAAGGGAAATTGCAGTACAAGATGGAATCAGATTTTGATCTTTCTTCGAATGCCTATTGTCTGTTTTATCAAAGACATTCGATATTGACATAGTGCAGCCTATTGAGTCTCAATAAAATCTATTCTTCACTTTCTTTTACCTCATCTGCAGACTGTTGACATTTCCTTTTATTTCGACACTGATGTTTTTCTTTTACATTGGAGATTTTAGCACTGATGTTGTAATTGCCTATCACACAGCTGGCCCTGTTATGATGTTCTTGTGAATGTCCCTTCATTTTCCTGATGGTCCTGTGATCCAATCTACAATCCATTTAAAAACAAAACATTCATGTGCCATTTTCCGCTGTGGCTCTTTTGGAGTTCCATTCCAGCTTCATTAATATTGATGCTGTCTGTCTCCTTGCTTATTTCAGAAGATTCTTTGAAATTAATCTTCAGAATTCACTGTGATTTGCTGCTGTTTTGTGCGTCAGCCCCAGTACGGCTTGTCTCTCGTTAATTTTGTTTTTCTTTATTTTTACCCGTCTGCTATGACTGTTCTCCTACTTGTACTACTGGTGTGTGTCAGGTCCTTTATGGAATCCCGGTTTCGCCTCTGCCTTTCACTGTGATTTTCCATCATTAGGGACCTCTTGAATAAAAATGTAGCCCTTGTTTCTGACAGAGTCCATGTTCCTTTACTTTTCTATGTGATTTTCCGTCATTATGGTTCTTAAATTTCTTGAATAATGACATATACTATGAACAAATGGACAGAACAGTAATGGCTTCATCAGTGTTTTCTAAAGTGTATCTGCAGCTTTTAGAGCACGCAGTGCCAGAACAGAATCTGTACTATATATGTAAAAGAATTTTTAAAATAGATTTTGTGGTCTGTTGGTGACAATGCTCTGGTGCATTAATAATTCACATTCTTGCTTACGGCACCTACTTGTTAGAATTCCAGTTCCACAGCAACCAGGTTGGAGAATAACCTTAGATCTAGATGTCTTTGAGGAACATAGGTGCATTGCTATATATGCTTTTTTTTCCCCTGTAACATTCTCAAAGGCAGTCGATGTTTCCTTGACCAGGAATGCTAAATGACAAATTGCATTAATTTCAAAAATGGGGTAGGTGAAACCAAATTGTACTCATTCGGGATATTTGTCATTTCATTGATTAGTTCTGAATAATACAGCCCCATACTTCTAGTTACAAACAGGCAAGGGAGCCTTATAGGTGATAGAACAGGATTCAAATTTAACAGCTACAATTGACTAAAGCCAAGCCAAGAAAATGCCATGAAATAAGAGGGTATAGCTGAAAATATTGGCTGTCCAATCACTGCTATAAATATATGGAGAGCAAGGAATGCTTAAATAAAACATACAAAATATACAGTTCACTATTGGTTAAAAACTATGTTTGCTTCATGTTCAGAATTCCAATTACCAACTGGGGAACTCAAAGTCAGTTCAAGCAGTTTGCTCTTTGAAAATGCCCTGTAAGAAACTACCAAAACCTAGAGACAGTTGGTATTTCAGAGATTTATACAGATCTATGATGCTCGAATTATTTCAAAGTTAAACAAAAGAGATTTAGTAGTTTCTCTTAGATGAAAACCGGTGTAATTTGGACAAGAACCTAGAAATCAGAAATTCTGAGTACTCATTTTATTGTTAATACTGCATTTCATAAGAATTATATCAGTTCTTTTATCAACACTGGCCATATTTTTTAATAGAAGCAAAACTGCCTAGAAAATGGAATAGATGGGCACCGGGATGGCTCAGTCAGTTGTCTGGGACTCTTGTCCTAGTTGTCAGGCTCTATGCTGGACTGGAGACTGCTTAAGATTCTCACTCTCCCTCTGACCTGCTCAATTTCTCTCTCTCAAAAAAGAAAAAGAGAAAAGAAAAGAAAACGGAATAGATATCCATATGCAAGGAATGAAGTTGGACCCCTATCAAACATGATATTCAAATATTAATTAAAAATGGATCAAAGACTGGGCACCTGGATGGCTCAGTAGGTTAAGCTCTCCCTTTGGCTCCGGTCGTGACCCTCGGTTCTGCGATAGAGCCCAACATCCGGTTCCCTGCTGAGCGGGAGACCGTTTCTCCTTCTCCCTCTGCCCTTCCCTCCCCCCTCCACATGCCTCTAGTTCTTGCACTCACTCTCTCTCTCTCAAATAAATAAATAAAATCTAAAAATAATGGATCGAAGACCTAAATGCAAGAACTAAAACTGTAAAATTCTTAAAAGAAAATATAGGGTTAAATCTTCAAGACCTTGGATTAGGCAATGGTTTCTTTAGATATGACGCAAGCAACCAAAGTAAAAACTACATAAGCTAGGGACGCCTGGGTGGCTCAATCCTTAAGCGTCTGCCTTCGGCTCAGGGCCTGATCCCAGGGTCCTAGGATCAAGCCCCACATCGGGCTCCCTGCTCCAGCTGGGACCCTGCTTCTTCCTCTCCCACTCCCCCTGCTTGTGTTCCCTCTCTCACTGGCTCTCTCTCTCTCTCTCTCTCATCAAATAAATATATAAAATACTTTTTTTTTAATTACATAAACTAGATCTCTTCAAAATTAAAAACTGGGCAGTGCACCTGGTGGTACTGAGGATCTGTGTCTTGCTTTAAGACTGGATGTGGGGCGCCTGGGTGGCTCCGTCAGTTAAGCGTCTGCCTTGGTTGGGTTATGATTCTGGGGTCCTGGGATGGAGCCCCCGTCAGGTTCCCTGCTCTGTGGGGAGCCTGCTTCTCCCTCTGCCTCTCCTTCCTCCCCCCCTCCCCACCCTTATGCTCTCTCACGCGCTCAGTCTCTCAAATAATTTTTTTTAAAGAGGGGGTGTCACAGACCCAGCAGACGCCCCTTCTTCCAGCCTGCGACCACCCGCCAACCTCCTTTCCCTTCAGAAACATACTCTAGCCATCCTCTGCCTCCAGGGCCAGCCGATGCCGTTTTGGGGGCTTACCTCCTTATTGCCGACCAACCTCGAGTTCCCAGAGTCGTCAGAATTATTGCACTGAGGTGGAGGCTGCCGTCAACCGCCTGGTCGACAGGCATCTGTGGGCCTCCTACAGCTTCCTCTCTCTGGGCTTCCATTTTGCCCCCATGGGGATGTGGCTCTGGAGCGCAGCGGCCACTGCTTCCCGGGGTGGTGAGAAGAGCAAAGGCCCGCAGCCACGCCCTCGTCCAGCACGCGCAGACGCCGCACCAGAAGAGCCGGCTAGAAGCCTGGAGCCCAGGGTGCCACCAGGGTCCCGGAGAAGAGCATGGCCCCCGCCTCTTGGGCTGCACGCCTGGGTTCTGCCCGCGCAGACCCCCGGCTCCGTCGCTTCCCGGAGAGCCACTTCCTGAATGAGGAGGTGAAACTCCTCAAGAAGCTGGGCAACCGCCTGACTCACCTGCCCTGGCTGGGCTGGGCCAGTATCTCTTCGAAAGGCTCACCCTCGAGCACCACTAGGAGCCTCCAGAGCCCAACGGCCTTTGGGGCAGCTCTCCTGGAATACCCTGGGGCCAAGGCTTGTACCTGAGTCTCTTCCTGCAGCCCTCTCCCAAGCCCTAGACCAAATGGAAACAATAAAGCTTTTGGCAGAAAAAAAAAATTTAAACACTGGTGTGCTTCAAAGGATACTACTATCAAGAAACTGAAGATAGGCCATAGAATAGGAAAAGTATTTGCAAATCATGTATCTATAAGGGTCTAGTATCCAGAATACATAAAGAACTCTTACAGCTCAACAATTTAAAAAAAACATGGGGCGCCTGGGTGGCGCAGTCGTTAGGCATCTGCCTTCGACTCAGGGCGTGATCCCGGCGTTATGGAATCGAGCCCCGCATCAGGCTCCTCCGCTGGGAGCCTGCTTCTTCCTCTCCCACTCCCCCTGCTTGTGTTCCCTCTCTCTCTGGCTGTATCTCTCTGTCAAATGAATAAATAAAATCTTAAAAAAAAATTTTTTTTAAACAACCCAATGAAAAAAATGGGCAAAGAACCTGAATAGACATTTCTCCAAAGACGGTATACAAATGGCCATTAAGCACATGCTTACTCAACACCATTAGTCATTAGGGAAATGCAAATGAGATACCACTTCACACCTACTAGGATGGCTGTAATGAAAAAGACAATAACAAATGTTGGCAGGGATAGGGAGAAATTGGAACTCTCATACAGTGACAGTGAGAATATAAAATAGCACAGCCTCTTTGGAAAACAGTTTGGCAATTCCTAAAATAGTCAAATATAGAGTTACCGTGTGACCCAGTAATTCCATTCCAAAGTACCCAAGAAAATTGAAACCATATTTTCACAGAAAATCTTATAAACAAATGTTCACAGCAACATTACTTATGATAGCCAAAAACTGGAAACAACCTAATGTCCACCAACTGGTGAATGGGATAAACAAAAATAGTATAGTCATACAGGAATATTATTTAGCCATAAAAAGGAAGAGAGTACTGATTCATGCTAAAATATGCATGGACCCCGAAAACATTATACTAAGTGAAAGAAGCCAGATGCAAAGGCTACATACTATATGGTTCCATTTATATGAAATATCCAAAGAGGCAAATCCAAAGAGACAGAAAGTCGACCAGTGGTTGCCATGGGCTGGGGGCATAGGAGAATGGGAGGTTACTGCGCATGGGTTCAGGGTTCTTTTTTGGAATGATAGAATATTGTCTACGGCCATACCACCCTGAACACGCCCGATCTCGTCTGGAATGATAAAATGTTCTGTAATTGTATAGTGGTGACCATTGAACAATCTTAAGAATATACTAAAAACCACCGAATTGTACACTGTAGAAGAATGAACTTGATGATTTTTTCTTTGATTTTTCTTTTTGAATTCTTTATGAATGTTCTTTTGAAAAAGAATAAAAATGCCTGGCAAGTGTCTTTATGAAGCAGAGTATTATGAGAACTGAAACATTCTATTAATATTAATAACATGGATTTTAAAATGGTGAATAGAGGTGACTGTTTAAACTTGAAAACATTGAACAGAAGTAGGCACTGAGGGCAAACTAATATTTGAAGCTACCTTTACATTGTCCCATGATGATGACAGCCTGGAAAAAAATTTAATTTGCAAACTTCTCAATGTTGGACATTACATTTTTGACATTTCATTAGGATATTTTGGTATGTAGACCTTAAACTCTTTTCCAACAGGATCCATTATTTAGTTCACCTTTGAGCCTACTTTTCAAGTACTATATATTCAATAATATTCGTGGAGTTATAAGTGTGGATATAGTCATTGGCTCATCCACATAATATTGAGTTCCAGCCATCACTCACGCAAGAAACCCTAGGAAAAGAAATGTTCACTTCTGAACCTTGGGTGTAATGACGCCACAATAATATTGAATGTTGAACTGTATTTCAGTTAAACTAAAAGCAATTCATTAAGTTCTGATCAAATGTGAACAAAGATGTTTACCTGAAGTAATCATACTTGTAACTTATTTTTTGAGAATTTTTGGGTCTAAATTGTGTCATAAATCAGACCTAAGGGATCCAAAAGTGGCAAATGCCACTTCATGGTCTTCCTTTGACGTACCCAGGAATGTTCTCAATTCAATGTTACATTTCTCTCTTCCTGCTCCCAGCAGACCATCAAATTACCAGAACAGTTCTAGTAAGCAGCTGAATTCTAGGGTTACCCCATCTTGGCTGATGGTTCTTGGCACAAGGTGAGAGATTCCTGATGGCAGTACACCCAGTGATCCTAGCAGTTAGCTCCGCTTCATGACACTCTCCCTTACCATGTCCCACCCCTGAAAGCCTCAAAGTGAGTTCCATGTTGCACTGTTAACCTTCCCACCCTTTTTTGTTTCCATTATGACTTACGAATCATTGTCTGGCCCACACAGACCTGTTCCTTGTGGGAGCGAGGTATGGGAAGTCTGAAACTCTCATGATTTACATGATGCTGGTCCTTCCATCAGTCACAAAATAGACCGCAGAAGGCCAGCAGCAAACTGCTATCCTCTGCATCACTTCGAATGGGACTGGATAGTTGGGTACAACTTCCAGAAATTCAGCCAAAGTAATCTGTAGTATTCACCCATCATCAAATGGACCTTCTGGAGTCACATGCCTCCTGGATACAATCTTTCAGGACAGCAGAAATAGGGAAGGATATATTTCCATTATTCTCCAAAAGAAAAGGCCTGCTGGGATAGGAAGGGCTGTAGAACATCCATTTTCTCCCCAGTCTACAAAAAAAATTCCTATATGTAAAACACCTGCAAAGCAGGGATTTTCTAATGTGTTTATGGTAAGTCCTCTGCCCAGTATATTGCTTATCCCATCATGATCCCAAGCCAACATTTATAACAAATGAAAACCATTTGTAGACCTGGAATCTGAACATCACTGAATGCATTTTGTAGCCCTGAAAATCCTGCTTCTTTTGTGGAGTTTTTTTGGTTTTTTGTTTTGTTTTTGTTTATGTTACCCATGGGAGAGTGAGTTCTCTCCAACCCACAGAATGATGTCAAGTTAGGAACAGGTTCAGGCTGGTGTATCACGCTCTTCATAGAAATGTCCAAGGCACAAGAAAGACTTTTGAAACTGCTTATGCATATAGTTAGTTTTACCTGGACCATGCGAGACTATACTCTCCCTGCAGGGGACTTAACCTGGAAACCAAAACACCTAGTGGAAAAGAGATAACCCATCTAGAGAGAAAGAGATAACCCAGGCTTCCCCAAGGAGGCAGGCCTCAGTTCACTTCATTCCTTCTGCTGCATGAGTGAGGAGAAAGTGCCACAAAGGAACAAAATATCTGAGTGGTTTGAGCAGGCGTCCGTGTCAGCTCACCACATGAAAGCAAGGAGGGGAAGAAAAGGCATGTTTTTAATCACAGTGACCCTGCCTACAGGTAATTGTAGACTAATAAATTTCTTGAAATCTAACCAGATTGTCAACTCCTCCTCCCTGGAGAGAGGGGCGTGAGATTTCCTTTCCCTTTTTATAGTTTACAGAGCAAAAATTTCTTATCTAAGCAACTAGTTTTCAGTCCCGGATTAGCTTTGACTGACAGTCCCGCATCCATGCTGTACCCCCTGCCCAGTCTGAAATAGATACTTGCTGAAACTGCTCACACTGCTGGCCTGAGCGCGCCTGGACAGGCCCCAAAGTCAGAACTGATGGAATTCTCCGTCTCTTCCAGAAACCACCTGCTGCTTCTTGTCACAGGATGTGGTCTCAGTGCTCCAGCTGGTGCCATCAGCCACCTTGTCTCTTGAATTCTGCCTTTTCCTAATCCCCTAGACACAGAAGGGAGAGAGTTCCCTCTCTGGTTTAAAATTTGACTGGCTAGGGGCGCCTGGGTTGCTCAGTCAGTTAAGCATCTGCCTTCAGCTCAGGTCGTGATCTTGGGATCCTGGGATCGAGCCCCACATCAGGCTCCCTGCTCAGTGGGGAGTTGCCTCTCCCTCTCTTTCTGCCTGCCGCTCCCCCTGCTTGTGCACTCTCTCTCTCTCAAATAAATAAAGTCTTTAAAAAATAAATAAACAAAATGTGACAGCTAGTCATCCCTTTCACACTGATGAAGATGGGGCTTTACACTAGACCCTTCTTCTCAGTCCCTTTTGGGAGTGCTGAAACCCTTCGCTGGTGAATTGTGAAGGATTTTAAGGAACATTTGCTTCTTCAGTAAATCCCATTCCATCTTAGTCCTCACAGCATGTGTTCCATGTTATATCAGCATCCTGCCAGGGGTTAACAGAATTTCTGATCTTCAGATTCAAAGTTTACGCCTCTGTTGGATCATCTACTCGGTTGCTGGTGATGACAGGCAAGTTCAAATCTCAATGAATAATCTCTCCTTTACCTACTCTATCAGGTCTGCCCATTACCCAGAATCCCTTTGATGACCCCTCTGGTCCAATAATAATGACAGATAATTTTATCTCTACAGGCAGAGGGGTAGGGGGTCGGGAAAGGGGTGGTAAATTCTCACATGCACTAATAAAGAAAATGTAACAATAATATCAGGAAGGCCACCATATCATAATGAAAACTGAAAAATAGGGTAGAATCAAGCAACAGACAAAAATGAATGTCCTTGAATTGTGGTGGAACTCAGTCTCTTTCAAAAAAATAGATAAAATCAAACATCATATCAAAATCCTTGAATCACAATGAAGACTTACAAAATCTGTACAGTAGCAGAGTTCCTCGAAAATCATTCCCTGCCCGGCACATGTTTGTGGCATCAGGATAGTCACCAGCTCCTATACGGTGAGCTAACGTGAAGGTCCGTGGGGATGATTACAGCCACAGGAATTGCTGGAAGGAAATCCACTGACATCCAGCTTCAGACAATGTGGCATCTTGATGGAATACTGGAAAAAGTCAATGGCAGCTCTTCTCAAGAAAAGATTTTGAGTAGGGAACAAAGTTTAAAGGACAGAGGTATAAACAGTAATAGGAACTGCGAATGGTGGTGTCTGCCGTACATTTTTAAAAGAACATATTTGGGAAGAAATGCTTAGGAGCACTACTGTTACACAGAATCGCCATGATCTTTGGCATAACTAGTTAGTGATGGGTCCTGTTAAGGAAACATCTCTGCTCCATCTTTCCACCCAAAACACAAATGCACTGAGTAGCAATGGTTCATATTTCACTAGAAGTTTCATGATTCTTAAATTGGAAGTGTGGTGATGAAATTTGCAAGGATACTACATAAATAATCAGGTTAGTCTTATTTGAAGGATTAGAACAGCACAGTCTGTTGAATTCTTTCCTCGTCAGATGCATCCCATTTAATAACTGGAAGATTGCATTATTGTTCTTAATTATTCATCACATTTCCTGTAAGAGAATGATATATCCTACACATTTCCATGTGACTTGCAGTCCCTTCATAGGGGAGGCACATACTTCCTCACTTATTAACATTAGGTTTACCCATGTGATTTGTTTCGGCCAATGAAATGTGAGACATAGCTGAGACAGAAGCTTGAGAGCCATTGCATGGTTCAGCCATTATACTTTTTACACGCTGCCATTATAATGAGTGTGCTAAATGGATGTTGCTCCTTCATCCCATTCAACCTGGATCCTGAAATGAACACACATTGAACACAGAGCCTCAGCTAACTCTTTCCATGAGTGAGAAATAAACCTTTGTTGTTATAAGCTATTAAGATATTTGCATGTTTCTTATTGCAACATAAACTAGCAAAAAGCTCATTCATACAATAACCATGCAGATTAGCACAGTGGCTCTCCATTAACCGTGTTTGTCAACTATGCATCTACATAAAATCCAGATGAAGTGCTCAAGTCCAAATGGCTTAGATAAAAACATGCCGCACAAAAGAAACGTAATGGGTGTTAATCTTAGTTTTCTACCTAGGACTTTTTCAATTATTTGGAAGGTTGATAACAAACAGGTTGTTGACATAATATATCCAGCTTCCCCATGTTCATTAAAAAGATTTTCACTGTGCTCAAATTAAGACTGTTATCAGCTTGTCTCTTCAAATAAAAACCATGTGCTTACTTTTAAGGGAATCGTCATTTTTGGTCAAAACATTACTAATTCCCAGAGTATTGTATAGAGGGAGAAATCAATTTGCATTTATGAGTTTGTATAAACAATTCAGTTGATTTCCAACATTCCCAACAGCATTAGAAGCAAAATCATATATTAGAACAGAGCACAGAAGCGCAAGGAACCAGACAGCTTTCCGTGGGGCTTTACAGCTAAGGAAGCTCCACACCATAATTAGTTTGTCTTTCAGTTATATATATATTTTTAAAGATTTTTATTTATTTATTTGACAGAGACAGGCAGCAAGAGAGGGAACACAAGCAGGGGGAGTGGGAGAGGAAGAAGCAGGGGGAGTGGGAGAGGAAGAAGCAGGCTCCCAGCGGAGGAGCCTGATGTGGGGCTTGATCCCAGAATGCTGGGATCACGCCCTGAGCTGAAGGCAGACACTTAACGACTGCGCCACCCAGGCACCCCTGTCTTTCAGTTATATTTTATCCTAAGAATCTAATTTTTACAATTTCTAGGCTTGGCATCTTTAAGGCCAAATGCTGCAGCCTCACTTTTGAACACAAATTATTTCTAGCTCTGTAGCTACATAATGTCATGATGATTGGTCAAATCTATGAAAACGTTAGGTAAATCAGTTGCTTAATACAATGCTGGCATAAAGTGAATCCCAAGGACTGGTAAATGAGGCCACATTCCTCATTTCTGCCTTGGTCTTATATTTAGATATATCTTTGCCTCCCTGTGATTATAAAAAGGTTTACCATTTTCTTCTGTGTTCTCATACTAGGGACAAATAAAAAGGTTTTGGGACGTACACCCAGGCCTTGTATAGAGGGGGGCTATCTGCCCATTAGCTTCACTGGCAGCACCACTAAGCCAGGTTGGGCTTCACCATCTGGGTATCCTAGTAGCCATGTCTTCCTGGCTTTAGGAAAGACAGCTTGCCGGTCTGTTCCTTGTCGTGTACTCTAAAGGAGAACCTTCCTGAATGCCTGTTCCCCAATCTCAATCTACACAGTAGGACAGGCTGACCTACTAAAGCCTGCTTAATGGATGGCTTGTGGATCCCCTGGATAGGATGTTCAAAAGGAGAATCAAACCGTGACCCATATTATTGATGAAGAAATCCATATTGGGTGGCTGCACAAAACTGTCTCCACCTGGCTTCCTTCTTCTTTTCTTTAGGAAAGAAATATTATACTTACCAAATGGGGGAGCTTGACTCATCCTCTAGGCCAGACAAGTTTTCTGATACTTCTACTAAGTTTAATAAACCATTCATTCAGTCACAGACAAGAATTCCTAGACAGCCCCCCTTCGTCTCCCCTCCAGGTAAACCAGCACTTTGTCCTATTACTGTCAGGCATTTCACTTCGACATATGTTGTAAACCCCACGTTACGTTACTTTGTTGTTGTTTAAACAGTCAATTACCTTTTTAAATAATTGAAATAATAAGAAAAAATCTAACACATTTACATCTACATTGTTACCATTTCCAATACTCTTGACTCTTTTTGGTACTTTCATATTTCTGCCCGAAAGATTTCCTTTAACATTTTTTGCAATGTGGATAACGCTGGTGATGAATTCTTTCATCTTTTTAATGTCTGAAAAAGTCTTCATTTTGCCTTCATTTTTAAAAGATATTTTAGCATAGTATCTCTATGATAGTCTTTTGTTTCGGTACTTTAAAGATGTTGCTTTTTTTTGTTTGTTTATGTTGTTTCTGTCAAGAAATATTCTGTCATCACTATCTTTGTTCCTCTGTACATGTCATGTCTTTTTTTACCTCTGGTTGCTCTTAGTATTTTCTCTTTATACCTTGTTTTAAGCAATTTGATCATGATGTTGCCTTCATGTTTCTTGTGCTTGGGGTTTGTTGAACTTCTTGGATCTAGTTTTTATCAAATTAGGAAAACTTTTGGCTTTTTATTTTTTCCAAGATTTTTTTTCTGTCATACCCACCCCTCCTTCTGTCAGGGCTCCAATTACACGTATCTTAGGCCACTTGAAGTTGTCCCACAGTTCACTGATGCTCTGTTCCTTTTGTTCCCCAGACTTAGTTCTGTCTGCATTCATGTGCGTAGTTCCTACTGCCGTGTCTTCAAGTTCACTCCTGGTTTTTCTTCAATATCCAATCTATAATTAATCCTATCCAGTGTATTTTTCATCTCTGTCATTCTTTTCATCTCTACAAATTCAATTTGTGTCTTTTTCAGATCTTCCATGTCTCCACTTAACATATTCAATCTTTCCTCTAGTTCAGGGTTTCTGGAGCTCAGCACTACTGACATTTTGGGCTGGATAATTCTTCATTGTGGGGGCTGTCCTCCACACTGTCGGATGGTGAGCAGCAACCTTGCCTTCTACACACTACATGCCAGTAGCACCACTTCTACCAAATTGTGACAACCAAACTGTCTCCAGACATTCCCGGATGTTGTCTGGGGGAAAGAATCACTCCTCTGTTGAAGACTACTACTAGATTTTGGAACATACGCAGTACAGTTGTGATAACTATTTCAATGTCTTTACTTCCGAATTCTATCATCTGTGTCAGTTTTCTCCCATTTCTAATGATTGATTTTTCTCCTTATAATTTTCCTGCTTCTTCACATGTCTTTTAGTTTTTAAATTATTATATTATATATTTTATTATTATATAATAATATTTATTAGTCTATTCTACTTTCTTGGGTGATAGATATTCTTATATTCCTACAAATATTCTTATATTCCTATAAATAGTCTTCTATAAATAATTTTTTTAAAGATTTTATTTATGTATTCGACAGAGATAGAGACAGCCAGCGAGAGAAAGGGAACACAAGCAGGGGGAGTGGGAGAGGAAGAAGCAGGCTCATAGCGGAGGAGCCTGATGTGGGGCTCGATCCCATAACGCCGGGATCACGCCCTGAGCCGAAGGAAGATGCTTAACCGCTGTGCCACCCAGGCGCCCCATCCTATAAATAAATTTTGTGTCCGGCGATGATGCAACTGACCGTTACCCTGTAGAAGAGATGATTACAAACATTACATTTTATTCCCTGTAAATATTGATCAGTTTTTCATCTACTAGCAAATTAATTTCAGCATTCCTGAATGCTGCCTTGTGTGTTTGTTCTTTGGATTCTTTTTTGAAAGGATTTTAACCTCTTACTGTTTCCCTCATTAATTAATGAGTTAAATAAAATCTTTGACATGTACTTTTCAGTGTTCGTGTGACAGTCATGATTTTGCCTTATTTGTAGAAATATCTTTTATTAGTAGCATATATGAATTATTATAAGGTGCGTGATTATTATTATTATGTTTGAGAGGATTTGAAGAACACGTCAAACTGTCCTTTGGAACAAAGTACTTTTTTGCTAAGTCCTGGCTTGGTTTCAAATTCTGTATGACAAATCTGGCTAGCCACCTATTTTTGTAAATAAAATTTTGTTGGCACACAGCCACTCATTCATTTACACATTGTCTCTGGCTGCTTTTGTACTGCAAAAACAGACTTGAGAATTCAACAGGGACCATATGACCCACAAGCCCAAAATATTTATTCTCTGGCCCTTGATAGGAAAAGTTTGTTGACTCCTGCTTTCTGACTTGACACCAACCTGCTTTACCATATTAACTGCAAATGAAAATTCTATTACTTATTTAAGTTGAGATTGTCAGGTTTTTTCTGTACCTCCGAATGGATGTGCAATGCTATTTGCAGGGGAGAGGGAGTGTCTGCATTTTAGGAGACTGAATAGCATAGTGTTTACTATCTCCTACTGGCCTTGAAATCAGAGTGCATGGGGTTTGAAACCACACTCCCTCACTTAGGGCTGAGAGACCTCGACCAGGCTGCTCAATCTTTAACCTCCCCAAGCCTCTGTCACCATATCCATAAAGAAGGAATACTGATATCTCATATGGTGGTTGTAAGGATTAAATGAGCTGCTATATGCAAAGAGTTTAATGCCTAGAACATAGAAATCTGTGTTGTTACTGGCCATAGGCCAGCTTTGGAAAGCACAGAAAAATAACATCTAGGCCTATTTTTGTAAGTTTCTAAGATCTCTTTTTTTAAAGAGATTTTATCCATTTATTTGACACAGACAGAGAGCAAGAGCATGAGCACAAGTAAGGGGGAGGAGCAGAGGGAGAGGGAGAAGCAGGTTCCCCGCTGAGCAGGGAGCCCAATGCGGGGCTTGATCCCAAGACTCTGGGTTCATGAGCTGAGCCGACGGCAGATGCATAACCCACTGAGCCACCCAGGTGCCGCTATAGCTTTCTAAAGTCTTATGCCTGTTTCCAGACTGCCTGACTTCAAGATTTTCTCCACTATTCCCATGAAGTTTTTCCCTTCTCCTAACTCAAGAGGTAAAGCACTTTGAGAGCTGTGTGTCTGGTTAGTTGGGGGCACTCCAAGGAGAAACCTCACTCAGGTATCCCTAGCACAATCCCATCCTTATTATGGTGGACTGATAGCAAAAATGGCCTCAATTCTTCTCTTCCCAGTATCCATGCCTCTTAATGATGTGACTGCAGCTTCTCCCATCTTGAGGTGGAATCTATTTTCCCTACTTCTGAATCTCTAACTGGCCTCGTTGCTTGCTTAACCATAAGTACAATTCATCAGAAGTAAACATGTCGGTTCTGAGCTGAGGACTCAAGTAGCCTTCCAAGCTTCTGTACACTCTTTTGAAACCCTGCCTCCACGTGATAGCAAGCCTGGGTTAGCCTGCTAGAGGACAAGAATGCAGGAGTAAGTCATCTCATCCATGGCCAACCTAGTCACATTAGCTCCTGGTGACCTGCCAGCTGATCCCAGATTCAAGTGAACCCAGATGAGATCCACAAAGCCCAGCTCAGATCAGCAGAACTACCTAACCAAGCCATAGACTCATGCGCAAAAATACATATTTATTTTATGCCAAAATAAATAAATGTCTGGTCATTTCTATTACTGGAATCTTGGCGACTTGACTGCTTTCTGCTGTTACTGTCTTGCAGAGCGTTTAGCATCCATATCCAACACATTAAAATAGAGTGTTCGTCCGCAAATGTGGTCCTAACTCAGCCCCGCTGTGTCAGGACATTGATTCAGATACATACTCAAGTGGAGAATTTCCTGTGAAAGATTTGGATCAAATTCACAGCCCTTGACCATAAAGATTATGTAACAGTATTATGAGAACTTTTAAAGAAAAGATTGTAAATAGTTGTTCCATCTACAAGACCAATTCTTATGACGGGGCCATTATTAGAACCAACACATTTGCATGACAAAAGGATTTTTGAGTTCCCACTGGTTAGCCTCCTGTTTGGAAACAGTAGTTAACAGAACAAAATCTGAGTACTGCTAGAGAAAGCACTGTTCCTTGGGACTGTAACAAGAAATAACATGATGATATTATGGCGTATTTCCCCAAGGTAACCAAAAAGGGAATAAAATTCTCTCTGGGTCTCTGGTATTTCCCTTGTGATTCTAAGGCCTTTGCTTCTTCCATTGTACTGAAATTCTGCCACCTGTGCCACTTTAAACCAGTCATTTCATTGCTCTGGGCCTCAGTTTCCTCATCTGTCATGTGAAGTTACTGGATTATTTCTCAGGTCTCTTCTAACCCCTCAATTTCAGATACATATTTTTTTCTTAACAATGTTTGTTCTTACTCATCCAACATTTATTTCCTATCTATTATGTGTCAGGCATTTTACTAGTCACTGGAGACACAGCAGTGAATAATGAGACATGGCCTCTGCCCTCACATTAATAATGATAACAAAAATGACAGTAAGCGTATCATTAACAAGAACTGATACCATACTACATTATAGGTTCTGAAACACTTCCACAGGCATTTTTACATTTGACCTTCAGTGCAGCTCTGTTAACTGGTTAGGACAAGTTTTATCATCTGCATTTTATATACAAAGAAGCCGAGACTCCAAAACATTCAGCAGTTTGGCCAAGGCTATGAGGAACTCATATTATCATTTAGGATTTAGAAATTTTGATCCTGTTTATTTACAAAAAAATTTCTATTGTGAAATATTTCAAACATACTAAAAAATAGTAGGATGATAAATCCTAAATACCTATAACTGCACATTTAAAGTTATCACTATCTGACCATGTTTCCTTCATCTTCCCCACCCTACCCATTTTTTCCTTTGCAAAACTGTTTGAAGTAAATCCCAGAGAGGGGCACCTGGCTGGCTCAGATGGAGGAGCACAGGACTCCTGGTCTCAGGGTTGTGAGTTCGAGTCCCATGTTGAGTACAGAGATTACTAAAAAATAGAAAAATAAAAAAATAAAAGTTAAGCAAGTCCTGGAGAACATGTTATTTTATCTCTTCACAGTCACTATGAATCTTTAAAAAGAGCATTATTTTAACATAACCACAATGCCATTTTCATGCTTAGCAACACCGATAATACTTTGTTTCATTTAGACAGAATTCTTGATGTTCACTTGGACAGAATGAAGTTTACAAATGTGTATAAACTTGACTTAGCACTTCAGGTTCCTGGTTTCTAGGTCATCGCTCCTCCCCAAAGCACTAATTTTGTGGTAGGGGATACTATTTGCCCTCCCGTGTCTCATCTCCCTCTTTCCCTTGGTTATAGCTTTTTTAGCTAGGAACATGGCCATGAAGAATAAAGACGATTTCTCAGCCTTCCTTGCACCTGGATGTGAGTAGCATTTGGCTCTAGGAGATGTTAAACTGAAGTGCTGAGTTTAGCTCCTGGGAAGTGTTCTTAAAGGGAGGGCATATGTTTGATTTGCCCTTCCTCCTTTTTGCTGACTGTAACATAGAAGCAGTAGAAGGAACTTAAGCACCTTGGTCTACAAGGCTGCATACTAAGCTACGTAGGTGAGACGCCAAGAGAGGAGTCAGATCCCTGATGATCATGGAGTCACCACGTCAGTTTAGAAGTAAACTTCGATTTTCTCAACTTCAGGCCTCAGTTTCCTCATCTGCTTCTCATTGTTTCGACACAGGTAGCCAAATGAATCCTAACTTATTCACATTTCTGTGTACCTCTTTCTCTATTTCTCCATTATGGTGGAGTTAGGCACCTAGAAAGCTGGGTTACCTCTGAGCTAACGCCTCCTCATCTAATATAACTATTAATTGAGGTGTGTTACATTCAACTTAATGTTTTAAAATGACAGATGGTCAGCTTCCAAAATTCCTTTCTCCTGGGTCTGTCCTGGCTATATAATCAATATCTCTCTTGCTTTCTTAGTTGATAGGCAGCTAAATTGATAGGCTCTCCAAATATACCAATGGTTAGTTCTTCAAAGAGATGTTTTGTCCATAAAATTTGCAGAAAGGACTTGGAGAAGGGTGAACTGTTGAATTTATAACAAGCATTGGATACTGAAATCAAACCCAGCCTCATGACCCGTCTCAGATCTCTGTAAATGCATCCCTGATTTCAGAGCTAGTCTGGGTGAGCTATAGCGAGCTGTCACAACGGATGGAGTCATTCTCAGAAGATCACAGTATACGTACAGAAGTTCAAATATCGCGGCGCCTGGGTAGCGCAGTCGTTAAGCATCTGCCTTCGGCTCAGGGCGTTATGGGATCGAGCCCCACATCAGGCTCCTCTGCTGGAAGCCTGCTTCTTCCTCTCCCACTCCCCCTGCTTGTGTTCCCTCTCTCACTGGCTGTCCCTGTCAAATAAATAAATAAAATCTTAAAAAAAAAAAAAAAGAAGTTCAAATATTGTCAACAGTTCTACATTGAAAAGATTTCTTATGTAATTTTACAGCTGGTATATCAACCCCTGATGACACAGTGAAATAGGACCAGGATATTAAAGCATTCAAACATGGGTTTTTAATTTGTTAACCAAACACTAGGACATCTCCTCAGTCTCTTTTCATATTAAAAAAAAAAAAAAAGACCTGTAGTAACAAAGAAAATTATTAACGTTTCTTTTAAAGATGTAGGCTGATTTCTAACAGTCCAGACCTCTTCATTGCATAATGAAATAGAAGCTCGAGAGATTGAGCATTATTTTTTCTATTATCAATAGTCCTCTATTAAAGCAATCTGTCCCGTTTTATTTTAAAGAGATGTGAGTAATGGAGTTATTAGATCAATAGCCTCATTGCAGTGTTTTGAGCCAAAACAGAAACTCCCATAGGTACAGAAATTTCTGGGCCTGATGTTATTTATCTGCTGATGAGAAGTTTAAAGAATTGTAATGTACTTAATAATTGTGCACGTGAGAGCAAAATGTTAACACATTGCAAATTTTATACTTCCAAGAAACTAGTGGAAAATAATTCCTAATAAAGAAAGCATAGGCAGTATGTAAAATCCTGCTTTACATCTCAGTCTTTGAGGAAAAGCTTTAATTTTCAACTGCCACGGGCAGTAAAAAGTAGTTTTCAAATGTTAACTCTCTGCACTCCGTTAGGAAGCTCCCTTATAGATATACATATATTGCTGCAGACAGTATTTTCCAAAAGGGGCTGAAACAGTATCTCGGATCCTAAGTGCTGTTTCTATAATGTGACCTAAACATTTCTCCCTTGGAGAGGTGGGGTTTAATGTCCTTTCCCCTCTAAACTGGGGAAACATCGGTGCCTGCCCCAACCAACAGAGCACTGCAGAATGATCGCAATAATGCCACGAGTTTCATCTTGCTCCCCTGGGACATTCACTCCAGGAATTCACATGCATGCTGTGAGGAAGTCCAAACTAGCCCTTGCAGAGAAGCCACCAGGAGGGACCACATATGGGTATCCTGGCTGAGGACCAGCATCAACTGCCAGACGTGTGAATGAAGACTCATTCAGGAGACAAGAGTTCAGTCTTGAGTCTGCTCAGCTGAGGCTTCAAATATGGTGGAGCAGAGACAAGTCATCCATCCCCACTGTACTCTATCTGAATTCCTGACTCGCTGGCTGGGGGAGAAATGAGGAGTTGTTGGTGGAAAGTTAAAAACTTCCGGTCATGAGATGAGTAAGTTCCGGGGATCTAAGGATGTATGGCATGGTGACAAGACTGAACGATACTGTGTTGTGTATTTGGAAGTTGCTAAAAGAGTAGATCTTAAATGTTCTCACCACCCCCACAACAAAAATGGTAATTACGTGAGGTGAGGGATGTGTTAACTAACCTTATTGTGGTAATCATTTCACAATATATATGCGCATCGAATCAACATATTGCACACCTTCGACATACACAATGTTATATGTCAATTATATCTCAAAAAAACCTGGGGAAAAAAAGAAGCAGTACATTTCTTTAATTGTTCAAGTAGTTGAGAAAAACCCCTAACTGGGACGTTGCTGGTTCTGCTCTTTTTTTTCCCCCTTCTATTTTGACTTAGAGAGGAATGTGCATATATTTGCAAAAATATTGTTGTTGTGCAGGATGAGTTTACTGTGGAGAAATTACATTTTCTGCAAATGGAATTGACATTCTCTTCCTCTCTCTTTTTAAGTTCTCATCCTGGCTAAAAATGTAATTCCTCAAGTCAAAATATTTTACCTCAGTAGGGCGATCTAAAGTAAAACCGAAGGACTGGAATCTTCATTTTGTTGAGCTATTATATGGCAGAGGGGGACTTCCTCAACCTCAATTCTATTTTTTTTTTTTTTTGGTCTTCTGCAGAATGACAAAATAAACAATCCCACAGGAGATTCATAAAAGGAGGCATCTTACCAACAAGAACAGAACTACCCAGCACTTCTTTTAATTTACTCACACCATAGCCCCACCTCTTGAAACCAAACTTCCTGCTACTCAAGAGAAACGATTTTAAATATTTGTAATTCTATAAAATTAGTTGTTGGTGTTTTGTTTTGTTTTGTTGGAAAGAAAGAGTAATCTAAGGCTATGTGTGTTAGGAGTATGGTTGTGAGACGAATTTTATTCAGAAGCACGTGAAGATTCTCACAAATGCTCAAAGTCGACTTGCTCCAAAAGCCCTAATAGACACCTTTGCCCCTTGCTGATTCTTCTCTACTTTGCCTCCTTGAAATGCTAACACACAGTTGATCAAATCTCTAAAACTCAATGCAATGTACATCACTCCCTCTCTTATTCCCTCATCTCACTAACTAGCATCATTGCCCTCTTTGGACACATATCCACCAGGTGTTTTCCAGAAAGATTCCATCTGCTATTGGCTCTTCTCCTCACTCTTTTCCTCTTGGCTCTATTGGCTCTTCTCCTCACTCTTTTCCTCTTGGCTCTATTGGCTCTTCTCCTCACTCTTTTCCTCTTGCTAAGTCTCTAGGGACGGATCTAATGCGTTTAACCATCCCCCCTCTTTTAAAAAAAATAGATGAAGTCTTTAGGTTTGTTTTAGTATTTCTTCTCACCTAGAAACTCCACTGGCAGGTTGAGGCCCTTGTATGGTATCCAGTGATAGATGCTGAATCCCATCCTTACTGGTATTTGCTCCTTGGAGGTGAAAACATAAATGTTTTATAAAGCTCAAATTGGCCTTATCAAATAAAACATCTGCTAGATCAGTGAATGACTGGTGACAGCAGGAGACAGCAGTGCTGGCCTCTCCAACAGAAGTCACTGCAGTTAATGGGAGCTATTATGGGAAAATTCTGGCAAGTTTTCTTTTTCTTTCTTTCTTTTTTTTTCTTCTCGACAGCTAAAATTTTTTAAAAGAAAAAAATGTA
The DNA here is from genome assembly GCF_024610735.1 of Ursus americanus. Lineage (NCBI taxonomy): Eukaryota > Metazoa > Chordata > Mammalia > Carnivora > Ursidae > Ursus > Ursus americanus. Next base: position 51,763,768 of record NC_142127.1, read on the forward strand.
TTCAGTTGCTAGGGTAACTGTGGTTTCAAAACTACTGTAACAAAAGCCAGATATCACATATCAAACTACCAAATTGTTAATTTGACTGGTATTTTAAAATAACTACTTAAAAGAGATATTTTCTCCTTATCTATCGAGGGCAGAAAAAAAGGGGGAAATAAGAGGAAACTAAAGGAGGAGTAGAGGGGAAAAGGAAACTGGCAGATTCAAGAAATGTTTTTGCTTTGCTAAATATTTGTTGGAAATAAAAGTTCTTTCACCAGGTTACAGATATATTTGCATACAAGAATTATTTAGTTAGATTCAAAACATAAGGATACTGAGTTATCCTGTTTTCAATTTCTTTACCCACATTTCAAACCCTGCCTGGGTTTTAAGTGAAGGGTTTTCTGTGGGCACTTGGTAAAGGAACTGGTTACTTAGGAGAGTCGTGCATGTTCTGAAATCTTTCATGGGTGATTGTGTTTTCCTGTGTCTTGCTTTTCATCACTTGACTTAAAGGGAATATTATAAAGCCATTAAGGGCTTGGACTCTGGAGTCAGACATAGCTAGGACTGAATTCCTTTTTACCTTTTACTAAATTCCTTTAACCTCTCTGATTCTGCTTCTTCATTTCTAAAAAGGATATCAGGACAAACATCACGGTTTCTTCAATAAATAAATTGCAAGGAAAGAAATAGAGGGAGAAGGACCTATAGATTAGAAGAGACTTGAGAGTCTAAATGTGTGGATATTGCTTAGATCTGATTTGAAAGGAAAAAGAGCAATTGTAAAAACTCATTTATGAGGTAACTGGGGAGACTTTGAACACTGATTAGACGTTTGATAATATTAAGGAATTACTTCAAATGTGTTTAGGTGTACGATTATAACATGGTATTATGGTTTTAGGTTGGTTTTTTTTAAGAGTTTTTGGATATTCTAAGACATACTGGGATATTTACCAATAAATGATATGATGTCTGAGATTTGCATTAAAATAAGGGAAGAGGAAATGGATGGGGTAGAGATTAAACAAGCTTGGCTAGGAGCTGACAATTGTTGATGCTGGCTGATGAACACAGAGGGGCTCATTATCATATTCTCTCTACTTTTAAAATAAATATTTGAGATTTTCCATAATAAAAGTTTAAAAAAGAGAGATAGCAGTAATACTCACCTGATAAGATTTATCATGTGGATTAAATGAAATGTTGTGTGTAAAGCACTTGGCAGGGGCCTGGCATATAATAAGTGCCCGATTAATGTTCACCGTGTCTAGTAGAGACAAGGCCTCCTCTTTCCCAGGTGCAGACCTGCGAACGCTGGGCCTATGAGACGTGCTGCGGATTAGAGTAGCTAACCTTACTTCTTCCCAAAGAGGCAACTGTTAGCTGTTACTACGTTCATCTTTACCCAACCTGATTCTGTACTAGGCCCTGTTCTTTCCACACACAAACGAAAATTCTGTCTTACAGTAGCTATTGGTTTTTGGCTTTAGTTCCACGGTAAGTTTAAGCTGGGAATGCTATTTCAGTGGAAAACAGGAGGCAAGGGCTTTTTTTAAAGCTCAACTCTTAAGTTTTGAGCATATTGCCAGGATCGTCCTATATAGTTTTATTTAACTTTTATAACAATCCTTCCAAGTTTAAATTATTAGTTTCAGTTTACAGGGGAAGAAACTGTGAAGTTTCCTGGTCTGCTCAAGAACACAGCAACAAGTGGTGGACTTTTGCTCACACCCAGCTCCTGAAAGTCCCAAAGGGCCCAGCAGTTCTGACCATCAGCCCCCTCGCCTCTCTTCTCCTTGTCCTAGCTTAAAAACAACCACAGCCCAGAAAAAGTTAAGTGGATATTCCCAAACAAGAGTCTGAATTCATAGTTATCTGTCCTCTGGACTTACTGGCCACTGATTTGCAGCACAGTGTCGAAAGTTCTGAATAGCTGAAGAGGAGAGTCACAGGCTTGGGTGGAGGCTTGGGGCCCGCAGAGGGGAGGCTCAGGAAGAAGTAACAGAAAGAAAAAGGATTTCAGAATTGCACTGACATTTGTGTTTAATTTTCCTCTTGTTCTAAATGCTATTTAACTTTTAAGGGAAAGAGAAAGCAGAGAGATACCTTATAAGAGAACTGTTGAATTCCAAAAATTAAAAACAGCCAGCTGCCATCCAATACTGTCAGCCTTCATTCAAGCTCCAGCTGTAATTTAGTTCGGTGGTTGCGCGGACACCCTAAACTTGCAAATGATGAGTTGACTTTAGAATCCAGCTGATTTAAATAAAGCGGGACCCCTCCACGAGAGGCGGGTATCTGATTACAACCGGAGTTATTGGTCGTTTATATGCAACATTCCCGGGAATGGAGCGGCAGAAAGAGGCACCAGGAGAAACAGAAAAGGCCAGCGACAAATGCCCAAGAAGAAAGTGTTAGTGCCTCAGACCGTAGGGTTAACCTCCTGGGTCCCACCCCAGAGCGCCGGGAGGGCTCGGTTCTTTCGGTAGCCACCGGGAAGATTTCCAGCTAACCCTCTCCCTGCCGTGGCCCTGAGGCCCTCCCTGGAAGGCCACTCCAGCGGCCAGGGGGCTGTGAGGAGCCGACACCACGCCTCTCCAGAGCCGGCCTCCGCAGGCCTGACCACCCCCTGCTGCGAATCCCAGATCCTCTCGACTGGGTTGGGCTAAAGTTCTCTTAATTAAGAAACAATAGCTATTTAAGAAGCGCAAATAACCCGCTCTCCGCGCGCCCAAGCTTGGCGTTGGAGTTCCGGCGGGGAAGGGAGCAGCGGGGGGAAGGCGAGACCGCTGGCGGAGGCCGGGGCGACTGGAGCACCCGGCGACCCGCCTCCCGGGCCCCGCCCTCAGCCTTGCCGCGCGGCGGGGACCTGACGGGTGGGGAACCACCCCCTTCCCTGCGGCAGATTAAGAGTGGAGGGATCCGAAAGCCCGCAGGGAGAGGGCGCCGAGCGCCGGAGCTGGCCGCTCGGAAGTGAGAGCGGTCCCCAGTCCAGCCGCAGGCCCCCGCGCCGGGCGCGCGGCGTCACTGCCACAGAATCCTTTTCTTCCCCGGAGGGAGCCGTCCCTCGATCCCTTGGAGGGTGGAGATTCCTCACGTTCTCTCCTCCCGCTCCCCCGGGTCGGAGGGGAGCTGTGGGATTAGGCTGGAGTGAATATTCCGCGTGCTCTATAATTACGCACACACTGAAATCTTCACCGTTGACTTAAGTTACTTGGCGCAGCGAGGGCTGGAGCCCTGCGTATTGATTAAACGCAGCCTCTATTTACCTAAACAATAAATGTAGAGATTAGCGACGTTCACTTGATCACAATAATGGGGTTGACAATTAGGGGGCAATGCATCCCAGATGTAGCCGAGCCGATGGAAGGCGGGCGGGCGGCAGGCTTTTGGAAGAGGGGCTCTCGGGGGCCTACGAAAGCGCAGGCCCGGAGCCCCGCGCAGAGCAGGAGCCGGCACGCGGAGCTCGGCAGGAGGCTGAGGTGAGGCCCAGCCCTGGCAAGGCGGCCGGCCACCAGGCCCCGGAGGCCCGCAGCGGACTCTGGGGGACCTGAACATCTCCGCGCCCAGGTAGGCATCTGGAGCGCCAAGCCCGCCTCCCCGCGGCGGTGTCACCTGCCTCAGGGCCGTCTCGCCTGCTGCTGCCTGGCTGGGAAGGACGATGGACGCCGCTGGCGCGTGCCCGAGTAAGTGTGTTTGTGTCATCAATGTGCATTCTGCATGCGGCAGCGGGAGGAAGGGCCGGGGGAGGCGCACGTGTGTAATGTGCGCGGAGCCTCCCTCTTCCCCTATGTGTACTCCAAGAAGCGAGTCAGGGTGGTGGTGTCAGTCTGGTCTCGCCATGGGGGTGGGTGTGACATCCATCGGTGGGTGTGACAGGAGAGGCCAACCGCTCAGGGTTGGACTCTAGAGTGGCAGGACTCCAGAAAGCATGGACGTGTGGACCCAGGACAGGCCTGTTCCCGGGGATATCATGGTACAGGGGTACCAGGGTGGGAATCTTATAACCAACCTTCTTCCTCAGCCACTCACTGCGCTGGAGGGCCCTGAGAAATCCTAGGAAGCCGGGGATTGAAAAGAACCAACTGAGAGCAGAACTCAGGAGACAAAATATATGGGGCAATAAAGGGCAGATGGGAGCAGTTGGTAGTGGAGTGTGTGGGTGTGTGAAATCGTGATCCACCTAGAAGAGTTTCCCAGTTCTGGGTTCCCATCCCATACAGGGTGCAAAAGACACAGGTAGCAACTCTCCCAAAGCAAGTAGTTTCTGTTTTCTCCCTCTTCCCTCTGTGCCCCATTATCAACTCATTGTGCTTCCCATTCCACATTTAGGTACATACACAAGGATTTGTTCCAGACATCCGTGAACAAGCCAGGACGAAGCCCTTTCCCAACAAACCACTAAGGCTGGGAAAGAAACAGTGCCTGCCCAAACTCTGGGAGCGGAACCCGGGAGAAGACTTGAGTGGTAAGAGTATCTAGAGGATTGGAAGGAGGGAGGGGGAAAGGAAGAGAGAAGGTTGGGAAAGAGAAAAAAGAGGAAGGAGGAAAAGGAGGGAGCAGCAGGGGCAGAGCTGGACGGGGGACTCGGTTACAAACGCCCCCCTCGGCGCCCAGGGTCTTTCCGAGCACAGTCTTCCTCACCGCAGAGCCAAAGCAGACTGGGGGAGGGGGAGATAAGACAAAGGGAATTCTCCTCTGGGAAGTGTGAAGTGCATCTGTCCTCTCCTTGCAGGCTCTGGAAAAACTGGCAGGAATTTCCTTGTCGTGAGAAGACCGACGAGCGTCTGCAGCAGAGACAACTACAAACAGACTTTGGGCCGGGAAGGAGGGAGGGAGGAGGGGTGGCGGGGGCCAGCTTTGATCGCTTCAACTCTGTCGTAATTATGTCTTCTCCACGTTAGCCAAAATTCTCAGTCCTAGCTAGGAGTTCTGTTCCGCGGATCCCCTCCCACCCCACCCCTCCACCCCCGCGTCATGTGCACGCGGGGAGCTGGGTCTCCTCTCCTCCCCGAGTCGCGCCTGAAACTTCAAGGGCTAATGGTTCTGTGTTCCTGCCGTAATTAGGAGGCCACACAGCTCTCCAACACTGCGTTAAACAAGTACGTAAGTCATCCTTCCCCTCTCCGGGGACAGACCCGGGGAAGGAAGGCAGCTGGGACCGCTCCTGGCGGTGTCCTCCGTTAGGGGAGTGGCTTCGCTGTGACCCCCCTGGCTGCTCCTCCTGGCCTTAGTCTTTCTAAGCTCTTCCTCAAAAAGTAGAGAAAGGGGCAAAGAATGTGCATCTCGCCACCCACCGGACAAGCCAGGCGAGCCTGTGTCCGTGCTTGAAAAGTTTTCTAAATAAATCGCTCTGGTGGTTCCAAGCAGTGATGAACAGGGGCTGAACCCGGGTCTTCTCCAGAACAGTACAACGGATGTAAAGAAGCTGCAGTCCCAGCCTTTCCCTTTTCTTCCCCCCTGTAAATCAGCCATATAAATCATTCGCATTGTTTAAGGTACATTGATCAATCTAATGGCTTGTAATAGGCTCCTAATTGCCACTTGCAGAGTTCGGCAGGTTCCTGTTTGAACAGGGAACGTTTCCATTCCAGCCAAAGTCCACCTTCATCTTGAGACTGGATGATTACAGACCCAGGAGGAGCGCCACAGTGGCCAGGCCACTGTAGTCTCGGTGCTTCAGGGGAGGGAGGAGAGGGGGCTTACTGGACATATTTACTATTCTTTTCTTTTCTTTTCTTTTCTTTTCTTTTCTTTTCTTTTCTTTTCTTTTCAAAGCCCACTTCTAAATTAGTAATTCTCTCTCTCTCTCTCTCTCTTTTTTTCTTTAACAAATTACTAATTCTCAAATGAGCAAAGCCCAGGCAATGATGTATTGTTTATTGTTTATATCAGACAAGAAACCTTCCTTAGTTGCATCTGTATGTACAGGAGAAACTTCCTTAGTGGCAAACGGGTATTCTCTTAGTCATCCCTTTCCTTTTGATTTACTTATTTCTAACATGGTAACACCAGGAGTCGTGATAGCAAATAATATGGGGGGAGGGGCATGCCAAAAGGAAGGAAGAAGAAGCCAAACTTTCTCCAATACCGAGTCCTGGAGATATGCCTAAACTCCTGCATAACATCTTGTGGTGGTAGTGTCTCCTCCAAGCCCTGGATGGAGAAGGTTGAGTTGTAAGTATCCTCAAAAGCTGCCTATGAAAGAGTAAAACCGAGGAAACTGGGAGCCTGGCTGGGAGGAGCTGAGTAATGACAAGAATCCTCTGGCCTTTGGCTTTTTTCTTTCTTTTTTTTTTTTTTTTTGGATACTAACTCAAAAGATTACTTTAATGTTCCAGAGGAGGTTCCATTTAAGTTGGCTGAGACAACAAATTGTGCCTTATTTTGGTAGAAATGCTCTAAAAAAGAAGAAAGCCAACACTGAATGACACATTTGCTTAGGTCTAAGACCCCTCTGTGGTAGTTGGTAATGGAGGGAGGAAGGTGAAACTCCAAGCCCAATAGGCCCCCCATAGTTTCCGAGTAATGCAGTAAACAAATCTATGATGCTTGTTGAATAATCTTCCAATAATTGCAGTCATTAAAATCATCACACAGTCTACAGTCACCTTCCTTCCTTTGACACACCAGAGTCTTTCCTTTAATTGTTAATGCATTTTTGGCTCAGATAAACAGATCAAGGCAGGCTTAAAATATAAGGCCCAGATACACCTAGCAGCAGAAAATTAGTTGTGTAGCAAATGTTTGGAGTGTACTTTAATAGACGAGGGTTTTCACTTTCTCCAGTAAACCTTACAGACAAGAAGGATTTGCATCTCCTGCCACCTCTAAATGGCAGTATCCCTTCTGAGGTAGAGAAAAGATCCCTCCAGGCTCTTTTATATGCAAGGGTTGGGCTGGAATTAGGGCGTTATAGAGCAAATATTAACTGAAAGCTCAGCAGAAATTGTGGGAGAGTTCCTCAATTTTCAATTAATTTTCTCCATTCATTTGATCTCAAGGCTGGTGCCTTTTAAAATATAAATATGTGTTAACTATAAAAGATTCCCTTCTAATCAAAAGCTGCATTTCATTTGCACCCACAACTGGCAAGCTCCAACTGTGGAAAGGATTCACTGCACTCAACAGGCACTTCCGTCTGTACCCGCTTCCTTCGCCCTTGTTCATGGCAGGCGACTATGGTACACAGGGGCAGCTTTTTTTTTTTTTAAACCCAAGTTATTAATGTATCTCCCCAATCCCCACACCGTGCTGACCTGATAATCACTGCTCTCGTGTAGATCATGCAAATGAAAAGCATAATTAACTGAGCAAATGATTCAAAAAGGGAGTGCTGTGGCTTACCAAATAAGTAAATAAAGGCAGGTAGGAGGAGGACAGGTCAGATAAAAAGCTTTTTACCGGCTCCTCTGGCTTCCCTCTCCCCTGTCCCCGCCCCAGGGCATCCCGGTCCTGGTGGTCGAGGCTTTGGCAGCAACCAGCAGAGCCCATGAGAGAACCTTCGGTTCCTCCTCCCCCAACGCCTCCCCTCCCACCCATATCCTCAAGTCTCCCCAAGTCCACCTCACCCCACCCTGGTGCTGTATATCCGCTGCTCACTCTGCGAGTGGCCAAAGCCCCGCGGAGACTGGGCAGCCACCTAATATTTCGAATTATTCAGAAGATAGATGGTCCTCCCCGTCCCCACCCTGCTTCCTGTGCATCGGGGAGAAGCGTTTTTTTTTTCCTGTGGTGTAGGAGCTCCAATCCTTCGGATCAGCGCTAATGACGGAATTGTTTCCCCAGATTTGCCTTCTAAACGCAGCAACTTGAGCAGTTGCTCAGATCAAAGCTCTCGGGAGAGGCAAGATGGGAGAAACAATATTTGTTCAAAGGAAGTGAACTCTTCCCTTTAATTACCCTATTCTTCTTTATTAGGATTCCTATTGAATTTTTTTTTCAAAAAAATTATGTTGATTTAACCATAGTGTATTTGCGATGTAAATATATTCCAAGATGAAAACGTCACGGATCAATTGTAAAGGACCCGGATACATAATTTTAAAAAATCAGTTTCAGTGTATATGAGGTTCTCACCCCACTTTCGCTGCTCAGTCAGATTTGTTTATGCAGAATCGACATTTAATAGTGCTAATTGCACTCCAGTTAAATTGCCCTGATTGCAGAAAGGGAAGCAATTTTCGTGCTCTCTGTCTGGGTTTGGAAGAAATTGTTTTATATTCACCTCTTTATAAAGAAGTGGAGATAAGGCACCGGGGCCTTTGCACAAATTGCACTTAGGGGCTGACTGGCAGCATTCAGGCGCTATAATAGAGCATTATTTGGCCGTTTTGAATAATGTAAAGCGTTTGCTGAAAGCTATTCTCCCGAAAATTGCTTTAACTTTTAAAAGGGTGATGATTCACTCCAAACCAGGCCTTTGTTACATTGTCATTATTTCCCCAAATGTTTTAACAGTCAGCTCAACACTTTAGCATAACACATTGATCTTTGTTTAAAAACTAGATTTTTTAGAGGATGAAAAAAATCTGTCACACGAAAAAAAAAAACTGGACTTCCTTGGGAAGATTTCCTTGGGGCCCCACCTTAGAGTTGAAGTGGCCGGGGTGTCGGCCTGCGTTCGTTTGGAGGATTTCCCTAACTTTTATTGTTATCCGGACGCGTGTATCTAAAGGCATATCCGAGTGCCCACGTAGAGAGTCTGACAGCTGGAACCACATTGAAAACGGCAGGAGGGGGAGGGGAGCAGAGGAGGAGAAGGAGAAGAGGAAGGCAACCAGGCTCCCGGAGCCCGAAGTGCCAGCGTGAGCTGTTTTAAATGGTTGACTTGAAAATGTCACTAGTGCTAAGTGGCTTTTCGGATTGTCTTATTTATTACGTTGTCAGGTTTCCTTAAGGAGGGGGTGTGTTGGAGGTGGGGGAGGAGGTGGTAAGGGGAAACCTCCGCGCTTCTCCTACCCCGGCTGCAGTGGGTGAGTCGGAAACGCCTCGCTGCCACTTAACAATCCCTCTATTAGTAAATCGACGCGGAGACTCTACGGGAAGCCGAGCACCAGTCTCCCCTTCCAGGGCAGAAGTCACCTGTTGGGAACGGCTACCGGGTCCCCCTGCCGGGCTTTCTGGCTCTTCCAGGCTGCCTGGATTCTCCCTTAACCTTCCACCCTGAGACCCCCGAGGCTTTGACACCTTCTCCACCCCCACGCCCCATTTCCATCACAATCCCCCAGGGCACAGAGCTTCAGGATAGCGGCGGCTCTTCTCACTCTCACCTCTTCTCCCCTTCTTATTTCTCTGTCACAATTTCCTAGGTGATTTTGTCACCTTAAAACAAAGTGTGTGTGGGGGGGAGGTGGGGAGGGCATTCTGAGCGAAGGTATTATAACGAAAAGCAAAGAAAGCAACCCATACACCCTTCTCACCCACCGAGTGTACCAGGATGCATCTAGGCTCCATCTTAGAGCCGAGAAAAGAGCCACAGTGGTCGCACTTTTGGACCAAGAGATATTGCAAAGAGGAGAGAAAACACTGGGGGCACAGTTCCACTCCTCCTTACTTGCTCCCCTCGGCAACAACTCTTCTTTTGCACCCAAGCATTTGGGGTTCGTGGTTACAATCTTTTAAAAAGCAGGATGTGGGTTTGGAGGGGAATGTGGTACATTAAAACCAGTACCCAGGTCTGTCCAAGGACGCTGGTATTTCTGGTTCAAGAGCAGCTCCAACCGCCCTGAAGAAGAAAGAGAAAGCGAGACCCAGAAAGAAAAGCAAACAGCTTAGCGATGGCTGAGGGTCTCCCGCACGCGCAGTTGTCTGTCTGAGGACACCTCTTTTCACACCGACAAGATTCGGAGAGGACTTCAGGATGCTTTCAGCCTGAAAAATGTGGAGGCGCCCACGTGTGGCCTTGTCCCCCTCACTTGCGGATGGAGGTCCCCAAGAGAGTCTCCTGGAGTACGTCCACGAAAGCAGGGCGCTGCGTGGGGAGAGCCCAACTCTCAACACGGTGTCTTTGCTGTACAGAAGAGCCTCTAGGCCCAGGAGGTCTGGAGTGGCAGTGGGTTGAAGCTGGGGCGAGAAAACTCGACTCCAGGCTGAAACGTGACGTGCAAATCTTCACCGGGTTAAACAAACAGCCGAGCAAGCTGTAGCTTCAGCGGGGGTGGCGGTGGGGGCGGACGCAGCTCGCGCCGGTCTATGTTTCCAAAGTTGTTATAACGTGAAAATAAGCGGCTTCGTGCAGCGTGTTGCATGGGTTGATGCCTCCCACCCCCACGCCAGCCCCCTGCGAAACCCGGCAGATAATCAGCACTTCCCACTGTTTAGTCGTATTTGACAACTGGGTTAACCTGGTATCTAGGCGCTGGCGAAACGGTACAAAGGGTGCCCTCAATTACCACTAGAAGCTTCTGGTGTGAGTGGCACTTGTATTACCCCCCGGGTCAGAGGCCAGAGCGACAATTAGGAAGTCACTTAGACCTCTGGGGAAATAGCAGGATGCACAGGCTCCAGGCCCTCCCAACAAGTCTGTGGGTGTAGACCTGGACGGAGAGGCCTATTTCTCTCCTCTCAGAGGAGCTGTCCTTTCGCGCCCTCTCCTCAATGTGACTCTGGAGTGGGTGAAACCGAATCCAGTGGGGGAAAAGGAACTGTTTAGAAGGCAAACGACAATGATAAAATTGTGAGCGAGAAAGATGGATTCCAGCTGAAGTTGTGCTCCGCGGGAGAGAGCCTAGACACACAAAGTGAGCGTTGACATTTCCGTCTTTACTTAGGCCTTGCTGGTGCGGCCTCCGCCTCGGCGCCCCCTCCCCTCTTGCCTTCTTTCCCACAAGTGGGGAGTGGAGTAGGACTGTCAGTTCTAACTTGCATCATCTTGGGGTGGTTCGGGGGGCTTGTGGCTTGGTCTCAGCGCTACTTAAACCTGGCTTGGTGCGTGTGTGTAAATTTTTAATTGCGCTGTAATTTCTTCAGTCTCTAGCCCGCGCCCCCCCCCCCCAACACCTAGCCAGCCGCCTTGACTGGCACGCGCCGGGAGCCCTGGCTTGGGCCCCTCGGCGCGTCTGATTGGCTGCGGGGCAGCTCCCGTCTGCTCCGCCTGCGCCCTCATTGGGCGAGAGGCGCAGCCAGCGGCACTTCAAAGCGGGTGCTCCTCTCACTTAGGCTGAGTTTAGCCGGCGGGAGCCCGGAGTCCGCTCGGCGCGAGCGCGGGGACGCGGGAGCTGCGCGGGATCCGAGCAGTTTTCCCGAGCAGCCGCCAGGCTCAGCCCCGCTCCCGGCCCCGCCGCGCAGCCCAGGGACCTGCTATGGCCACGTCTATACTCGGGGTAAGTCGAAGTGCGGCAAGGCATTTGCTTGTTCTAACTGCAGTAAATTTTCTTTATGGCTTCTCCGCGTCCGCGGCCCCGGAGAAACTGTTGCTGCCGGACTGCAGCTTCAGCTCCTTTTAGCACTTTCCACATTTCTGGGACTGATCCTTTCCAAGTTATTGAAACCTAGGAGATGCCTTTGTAAGAAAATGATTTGTTAAGCAAGTCTTTTTTTTTTTTTTTAATGTGGCTTTAAAGAAAACCTAGAGGTTTCTTTTCTTCCCCTGGTGATTTATACCCCATCCCCCCTTGCTCCGGGGATTGTTGCAATTACGCGACAGTGGTGTTTCCAGAAAACAGCCTTAATCGTTTTGCAGTCCGTGTAGTCACGTTAACAAACATTTACACTTCTGTGGCTCTCCAGTTCGCTTGTGACTTTGAAATCAATCGCTGGGTCCCTTCTCGGATTCTTGTTTTCATAATCGAGGGTTTTTCGGGGGTGGGGTGTAAACGTTAAAAACGTTTTCTATTTTTTAAAAAAAGTCAAGTTGTAGCCACCCTTGGAAGCAGTGTCCCAAGTTTCCCCCGCCCCCGAGCCGCTGTTTCGGCCGCCTCCGCCCTCACCCGGTGTTTGTTGTCGTTGTGTTTACTTCCGTGCTTTACTTCGAAGTGCGATTTGGGGGCCTCGGTGAGGAGCGGGCTTACGGCGAGCGGGAAGCCAGCAACCCGAGTCCGGCCCTAGGTAGGGGTTGCAGCGGATGAGACGGGGAGAACTGAGACATCTTTGATTTGTAGCCCCACCGAAGAGCAACTTTCCACCGCCGGGACTCTCGCCCTTGGGATGGCCTCAGCCCCGCGCGGGGCGCGGCGCATCCTGGGCGAGCGCGCGGGGAGGAGGCGCGAGCCCGAGAGCCACGACCCCCCGGGACCAGCTGCGGGGAAACGAGGCTGCTCACGGATGCACTTTGTGTCTTCCTCCCACTTCTTCCTGCCCTTCTTCTCCTTGCTCCCTCCCTCACCCCACCCACTCTAGGAAGAGCCGCGCTTCGGAACGACCCCGTTGGCCATGCTGGCGGCGACCTGCAACAAGATCGGCAACACGAGCCCGCTGACGACGCTGCCAGAGTCGAGCGCCTTCGCCAAGGGCGGCTTCCACCCCTGGAAGCGCTCCTCGTCCAGTTGCAACCTCGGCTCCAGCCTCTCGGGCTTCGCCGTGGCCACCGGTGGCCGCGGCTCGGGCGGCCTGGCGGGCGGCTCGGGCGCAGCCAACAGCGCCTTCTGCCTGGCCTCCACGTCCCCCACGTCGTCCGCTTTCAGCAGCGACTACGGCGGCCTCTTTTCCAACTCGGCGGCTGCCGCGGCGGCGGCGGCCGGAGTGTCCCCGCAGGAGGCGGGCGGCCAGTCGGCCTTCATCTCCAAGGTGCACACGACGGCGGCCGACGGCCTGTACCCGCGCGTGGGCATGGCGCACCCATACGAGTCCTGGTACAAGTCGGGCTTCCACTCGACGCTGGCGGCGGGCGAGGTGACCAACGGCGCGGCGTCGTCGTGGTGGGACGTGCACAGCAGCCCGGGCTCGTGGCTGGAGGTGCAGAACCCCGCTGGGGGGCTCCAGAGCTCGCTGCACTCGGGCGCCCCCCAGGCCTCGCTGCACTCGCAGCTCGGCACCTACAACCCCGACTTCAGCTCGCTCACGCACTCGGCCTTCAGCTCCACGGGCCTCGGCTCCTCGGCCGCCGCCGCCTCGCACTTGCTCTCGACCAGCCAGCACCTGCTGGCTCAGGACGGCTTTAAGCCGGTGCTGCCCTCCTACTCGGACTCCAGCGCCGCCGTGGCGGCCGCAGCTGCCAGCGCCATGATCTCGGGCGCCGCGGCCGCCGCCGCCGGGGGGAGCTCGGCGCGCTCTGCCCGCCGCTATTCCGGCCGCGCCACCTGCGACTGCCCCAACTGCCAGGAGGCGGAGCGGCTGGGCCCGGCCGGAGCGAGCCTGCGGCGCAAGGGTCTGCACAGCTGCCACATCCCAGGTTGCGGCAAGGTGTACGGCAAGACGTCGCACCTGAAGGCACACCTGCGCTGGCACACGGGCGAGCGGCCCTTCGTGTGCAACTGGCTCTTCTGCGGCAAGCGCTTCACGCGCTCGGACGAGCTGCAGCGGCACCTGCGGACTCACACGGGCGAGAAGCGCTTCGCCTGTCCGGTGTGCAACAAGCGCTTCATGCGCAGCGACCACCTGAGCAAACACATTAAGACGCACAACGGGGGCGGCGGGGGCAAAAAGGGCAGCGACAGTGACACGGACGCCAGCAACCTGGAGACGCCCCGCTCCGAGTCCCCCGACCTCATCCTGCACGACTCCAGCGTCAGTGCCGCCCGGGCGGCTGCAGCGGCGGCGGCTGCGGCGGCGGCGGCAGCGGCTGCTGCGGCCTCGGCGGGAGGCAAGGAAGCCGCGTCTGGCCCCAACGACTCTTAGAGGCCGGGCGAGAAGTGCGAGCGAGCGAGTAGAGACACCGAGAGCGAGCGAGAGGTTCGGAGGGCCGGTGAGAGGGGCACGGACGGGCGGGGGCTCCAGTGACGCCCCCGGGCCAGCGCGAAGTGTAGCAGCACCCGGCTCCTCGGCCGCTGCTCGCCGGCCACGCCAGGAGCTCCACTCTGCTGTCCCAGCCCAGACGAGAATCGAACGCGTGGTCCAGGAACAAAAGCAAACCATCCTCCGACACAAACAACACTTTAAAAAGCTGCACACATACACATACACACACACACACACCGGAGACCTACAACCACAAGCACGCACATTAGCGCGCGCCTGCGCGCGTACACACACGCACACGCACACAAACACTCGCACAAACTTCTCTAGCGAAGAGCAATACACAGAAACGCTCCCTCCTCCCCCACCCCCCACCCCCCACCACTACCCTTCTCTTCACTTTTCTCAAAAAACAAGCCACCACTCCGCAAAGGACTGTCAGAACATTTGAAAACAAACGGGACCTATAAAAACAGACCCTTTGTGTGGATTATATTATATATAAAATGCTCCAAGTCCTGCTTGATATCTACTTACAATGAGACTTTTTTTTTTCCTAAAAAGGAAGCATCAAAAAAAGGCTTAAGGTGAGAAATTAAACTGGAAGTCTAGTGACAGTTTCTCTGTATTTCATAACATCTGTATAAATAGGGTTCAAAAGATTGTGTTCTTTTTTATTTTCTTGTAAATGTTCATTCGAATAGAGGGTTTTTTTTTTTGGTGAATTCCTGAAATTCAGGGAGTTTTTTTTTTTTTTAATTTTCTGATGCACTTTGTGAAAGTCAGTATATATGTAAAAGATATTTAAAATGTTGAGTTATCATTTCACTCACAAACACGTAAGTTAAGGTCATCTAAAGAAATTAAATGCGTTTATCTGTATGAAGAAAATCTTGACATCATATTTTCATTTTGGTATTATTAAAGGACTCTGAACAATACACTTCCTTTTTTTTAATCCTGTTCCCCTGTCAATAACCTTTACGTGGGTCGACTTTTTTTGTTGGGAAAAATTCCTTTAATGTTAGTTTTAGGTAATGTAAGGTTTATGTGAGTTATAAAAGCCATAATACATATACGTTTTTGAGAAGTCAAAATTATTTATTTGTATATCAATAGCATAAATTAAATTGGGTTATAAGAACGTGTAGTTGTATTACTTAATGGGAGAGCTCTCAAAAGGTGATATTTCAAAACTCTGGAGCCCCTAAAATAAAGCAAAGATCCTTGGCAGCTTTAACTGGGGAGGTGCCTACACCTCCCGGAGGGGTCGGGCAAAACTCCAGTGGGTTTGTTTGTTTTTAAAAAGCGATTTAAAAACAATCTGTGAAAGGAAAAAGCTTTTTAAAAGAAGTCTTTTCGCTCCCAAGGCCCTCTACATTGGGAGGCGACTCAGGGGAATAAATCGCTAGAGTCAATACCCCGGAAAAGACATTTCATGCCTAAATGAAAATCTTGTTAAATGTTATTAATTTTGACTTAGAGCACACAGCAGCCCCCTGTGCCTTGTATTCCCTTATTAGGGATTCATGTCTTATCAAATATCTAATTAATCTCCTAGACATCATTTGTTCTGGCCAACTTTATCTCAGCTGGTCCACGGGGAAAACTCCAAATATTCTCCGTGACAAAGCTCCCTTGAAGATCTTTTTAATTGTCTAAATTAACTGCACCAAATTTGCATGTCAAACGGTAAAGGGCAACCTGAGATAAAATGTAAACGTTTTAAAAGCCCCCCAAACTAAGCACTTGATTTGATAACTAGGCTTTTTAATGTTATGGAAGACAACTGCTCCTTTCCTTTTCAAAGACGGCTGATCTATGCAAATAGTGAATTGGAAATGCCTAGGTCCCCGCGCCGTCAAATGGCCCTCGCAGGTTATTTGAATATCAGTGGCGCTGCTTCTGAAAAGGTTCAAGGATGCTCTCTGACTTCTTTGTGATTACTCAGTGCGGCGTCTTATTCTGAAGAAAAAAAACTCAGGAATAATTAAAGGCTGGGATCAGGCCTGGGAACACATTTGGGACAGGAATCTCATTTAGACAGTCTCTTTCAAAATAAGGCACAGTTAAATTGACCAGAAGGCAATTATTGAAATGAAAATTATTTTCACTCTCTTTGTCTTCTGACCACCAACTTAACAGCCCCAGTTTAAAAGAGAGGGAGAAGAGAGGGAGAGACGAAAAAGAAAATTGGTAAATGAGATAATTTCGCAATTCGAAAATGTTAATTTAGAAAATAAAGTACATATTTACAGAATAAAAATATTTCTGAAAGGCTCCCCACACAATAGGAAACACAAGCAAAGTCAGCCCCAGTGGATTTTTTTTTTTTAATTACTGTCCACCTTGGGAACTTGAATGAAGATTTGATTTTTAGGGATGAAAAAATAAATTATTGTTATTAACAATCAACACAATGTTTTCTCGCAAACTGCTCTGAAAAGCCAAGTAGCAAAGTAGCGATAAAACATGGAGCTAAGGTCCCCAGAGGGGCATTTGCAGTGTGAGGTTCGGTGTCTTCTTCCCTCTCCTCGTTCTTGCGGTCCCCACAGCCTCGGTTACCCCGCTCTTCTTCCTCGAGTTTTTCTTCTCTTTGACCGTTTTCTCTCCCCGCTCCAACAGTTCGTAGCCAGGACCTCCTACCCCAGCCCCCCGCGCGCCTCCTGGGTCAGGCCGGGCTTCGGGAGAAGCTGGCCGGGGTGCGCTCGCTCCCGGGGCTTTGCGCGGTGCCGGGGGAGGCCGAGAGGGTGCCCGGCGCGTTTGGGGGCTGCGGGCCGGCGGCACGGAGGTGAGAGTGTGATGGGGTTTCCTGAGGAAGGAGGGCGCCCGGGCGTCTGTCCCAGGCAGCTTTGTTTCTCGTGGATAATAAAGGCAGATCAAAGGGCCTGGCCGTGCAGGTCCCGCTCGCCGCGCGGCTCCCTCCGCAGCCCAGTGATCAAGGCCTCTGCGCGCTGCCTCTGCCCCGCGGGTCAGCGGACGTCCATCACCGCGGCTCCCGGGAACGGCGGGCGGCGGCTGGGCCTGAGCTTCCAGCCGGGAGAACCAGAGCTCGCGGAGTCTGCACCCGAAGGAAGCGGGGCCCCTGCCCCCTGGCCCAAACCAACGGGCGAAAACAGATCGCAGCCCCCCTATCCTTTCCACCCGCCGCCCCAGGGGCCCCTGGGGGCGCGGGGAAGCCTTGACCTGAGCGGGTGGCGACCTGCTGAGGCCGAGCAAATGGGAGACGGCGTGCGGGGGAGGGGAGGGCCCAGGAGCCGGGAGACGAGCTCGGTCTCCACCTGAGGTGGGGCCGCGTCTCCCCAGGGCCACCTCGGGGCTCCGGCCGCCTGGGATGCCCCGGCTCCGGGGCCCGGGAGGAGCGGGGGGCCGAGGGAGGGGTCCGGGGGCAGGCCGGAGTGGGGCGGGGACCGCGGCCTGGGTGTTGGGGGCACGGACCCGGTGTCCGAGTTCCGCGCGGCCCGCCTGAGGGGAAATGCGATTTCGTTTCAGCCGGTTTCTCCCAGCGTTTCCTGTTCCGTAGCTTCCTGCGCCGTCAAGGAACGAAGAGCAAGTTTTTCTCAGCCCTGCGCCCACCCAGCTCCCCAACACACCCTCCCCCCGCGTACCTTTTCTGGGTTTATTTTTCCACCCGTGGAGTGAACTGGAGCCTACCTGATGAGGAAAAGGGGAAAGAGGAAAAAAGAGAAAGATTTTCTTTCCTCAAGGAGAGACAGCAACATTATTTTGACGAGATTAGATTGTGCACCTGAACGGCGTGTCTGGACATTCCGTCAAATAGTTATAAGTCGTGTAAAATTGAATTTCTTGTTATTCAGATGGAAACTTTATTTATTTTAACTCTAATCTTATTTGCATCTATTATCTGTATTCACCAAGGCTCTCTCCCACTACAAAAATGCAGATGAAGTAAATCTCACATAAATCCCGCCCATTTGTGTAATTGGTATACTAAGTGTTTATTTTAAGTGAGAATAATTTAGCTACAAATTTTCTTAAGGAATAACATTCTTAACACATTAAAAAAACTGAAAACTCTGATTTGCTTTTATGTTTGACAGTCGCTCTTGATTCCCTTAAGAGGAGCTTGGCGAGTGCGGCTCGCTGGCGCCATCTAGAGCTCCGGGCCGGGAAGGCCACGCTGTCCGCCTGGCTTGTCGCTCTCAGCGCCGGGGAGACCGGCGTTTGCCGCGAGAAGCAGCAACCCAGCGAAGCGAGCACAGAAAAGCGAGGTTTTGTGTACCAGGGGAGGGGGACGAGCCCCGCCATTGAGAGGCACTACTTAGCAATGGCCGGTATTACTGTTTCCAGGAAGGAGGTCGTTTTGGGAGTGTGCTAACTGAAAATCCAAACAAAACAAACAAAATAACGCCCGCTTGGCCCAACTCTAGAATTGTCGCACTTAACATGCCTTTCAAGGTAACTTCAGGGTCTTCCAACTCGGAGTTGAGCACGGTGGGCGCTGTCGGCGGCGACATGGACCCCGGGACGGGGACGCGGCCGTGGGCACGGCCCCCCGCGCTCTTCGCCCAAGGACTCGGGATCCGAGGGCTCCCGATCGGCGAGGCCCGCCCGCGTGGACTATCCCGGACCGACCAGAACCAAGCTGATTAAACCAGGCCTACAGACCGTCCCACGTCCCCAGACTCCCCTTTGAAGGGGAGGTTAGTGAGGGACCCCGCAGCTTTCACCAGCCGGGCCGGGGATGGCCGAAGTATCCTTTTGCCTTGCCGCCGCCCTCCAGGCAGCCGTCCCGCCCGAGTCGGGTACTGGGGGCTGCTGAGCAGGCCGAGACCTGGAGGGGCGCGCAGAGCCCCCCGAAGACGGCCAGAAGCCCCGAAACCCCTCGCCCCAGCCCCTCCTGAAGGGTCCGCACTCCCTGCCGGCGGAAACTGACCCCTTGTGTCCCCACCTTTCCCCCTTTGAAACCCAAATCTAAAATCGGATAACAGTTGGAGGCGTTGACCAATTTTCTCTCCAGGCTGTGCATCGCCCTCCCCCCGCCGCCCCTTTCCCTCCTCTTCTCAGTCCACTACCCCACCCCTCATCTTCAGACGTCTTGCGGTGGCTTCTTCCCCTCCTTTCTTGCTCCCCCCCCCCCCGCCGCGCCTTTATTGTATTTTGATCTTAAACGCTACACCTCCAAATTCCGCGCCCAGGGCTGCAAAAGCG
Organism: Ursus americanus; assembly: GCF_024610735.1. Classification (NCBI taxonomy): domain Eukaryota; kingdom Metazoa; phylum Chordata; class Mammalia; order Carnivora; family Ursidae; genus Ursus; species Ursus americanus. The sequence goes on from NC_142127.1 coordinate 51,782,767, forward strand.
CGGTCGCCCGCAAGAGCGACAGTTGGCAGAGATGCTAGGGCGCCGGGCTCCCCGATCTCCAGCCGGGGAGAAGCGGTGCGTTTCCGGGAACTCAGAGCCACCTTTGCAGCGAGTAGCTCGGCTGGGTTTGTATTTGCTGTTTTAATACAAACCCCGCCGCACTGCCTATTTCAAAGATGTGCTAATTACTACTTGGATAGCAGGGCGCAAAGTCCTTGTCCATTTCCCAGTACAAAGTAGGTTGCTAGAAAATTTGAAATTGCCTTTCAGCCTAAAGCTGCCTTACCTGAATGTCATAATTACAGTAATTATGTACATCCAAATTACATGCTAATTAAATTAGAATCAAATCGTTCTAAATCGAAATCAAATGAGGTAGTGAAGAATTAATCAATGACAACATAAATAGAGAGCTTCCTTCAGAGATATTTATTGTAACGATCCAAGGAGGAATTTGATCTGAAAAAGTCACCTGTTTATTTACTTTCAAATTAGTAATCAGTTATTATCCCTTCTCCATAATTTTAACCGTTCCGTGTTATTTACCCCCCACCCTTTCTAGACGCTGGAGTTTATAGAAATATGTATGAGGTAAATACATACAGACATGCCTACCCTATATGTTACTGATATAAATATATACAGTGTGTTTGCAACTCCAGTTAAGGGGAAGGTTTCAGAATGTCCGTGGGACACAATCCTCCAGGGCCTGTTCTCTGAGACCCAGGAAAGAAAAACGCCTAAGTTTTTAGATTTTCTAAGATCCCTGCACTCTCTTCCTTTGGAAATTCATATCAGGGATTTTGCATTGTTTTGCGAACACCTAACCGTTTCTAGGTGGTTCATATATAAAAGAAAAGCAAAATGATAGGTTGTCTCCCCCAGTCCGTTTTCCCCCCGGCAGACTGCAGGCTGGAGTTGACATTTCCATTTTGCCCCAAGAGCGAGAGATTAGCATCAGCGTCCTAAAGCGCCCTCTTCACCTGTGGAGCCGAGCAACGGGAGACATTCGCTCGCTTTCCCAACCGCCGTAGGCGAGTCCACCCTCCGACCTTCGCAGGAGAAACGCGCCGCAGGCCGGGCGAGGTTAGGCGGGAGCAGGCGGGCGAGGGCGCGGCGCCCCCCGCGGCGGGCCCCCAGGGCGCAGCCCCCTTGGCCCGCAGCCTGACCCAGCGGCCCGGGAATTTCTTCTGGGCGGGTGAGGGCCACCGGCGTGCGGCGGGGGGCGGGGACCCGTGCTGCGGGCTAACCCGGGTCCCCTCGCCTTCCACTTCGTGGCTGTGCAGTCCAGCGGCCTCTCGGCACGGGAGGCGCATCTTCCAGGAAGGGGACGCGCCCCCTAATTCTCAGCCTTTCCATTTGGGTTTGAGGTGCGTTCAGAAGGTGGCCAGACCCGGGTCTAGAAGGAAAGCGCCACAGTGCGCTGGGTGGCGTCGCCTCTGGGGATGCGCAGGGGCAACCCCAGCACCGAACTCACTCCCTGTCCCTACTCCAGCCCCCATCCGGCTTCCTTTGGCTTTCGGGCGAGGTCCTTGGAAACCCCGCTCTGGTCAGCACCGGAGGCCCCGGACCTCCATTTCTCCACCCCCCCAGGATGGCCTTGCAGCCCAAGGGACGGACGGGGGTGTTCCGGGTCTAGGAGTGGGGGGCAGGAGGCTCACGGGCGGTGTGGGCCGGGCTGTGGGCTTCTTCCCACTACGAGCAGCGCCTGACTTCCACCCCGCACCTCGCCGGCGTTACTACCGCTACGTTCTGAGGGATGCTAAGCGTGGCGTGAAGGGACGAGAAAGGCGGAAGGTGACGGGGAGGATCTGCTGCCTTTTCTGTCGGCGGGAACCGGGTTGTAGGAGCCTGGGCAGAACTGTCCGCTGCCATTGCACTTCCCAGACCTCAGGGTGCCCTTGGTCTTGTTTCTCACAACTTTTAAAAAAGCATGTCTCCTTTGTGGTCCCCAGACGCTCCCAAGGCCTGCAGCTTTCGCATGCCTTTCTTTTTAAGAAGTGCTAACTACCAAGGCTTTCTTTCAGAAAACCTAAAAAAGATTCCTGACTATCCTTCGGCTACTGAAGCTAAAATGCAGCTTTCTTCGGGACCCGCAACGGCGGTCAGGATGCGGCCTCACGGAACTGCATGCCCCAGCGACTGGCCTAGTGACTTGGCCCGTCGGGCCTTCGGTAGGGACGAGGGTGCAATGGTTCAGGTGGATTTTGAAATCTTCGAGCTTCAGCGTAAAGCCTATGAAATGCTCGGCGATTGAAACTGGGAAACGCCGGCTCCCAGCAGCATGGCCTGCTCTGATCACTGTCAGCAAGCAGTCTATGGAAGAACAGCAAGAAAGGTCTCTCCCAGCCCTTCAGATAAAAAGCTTGCTTCAGCTTGAAACCGTGTGACTCCAAACAAGATTCCCACTTCACAATGCAAGGTAAGCAGGCCTGCCACTGGGCTGCAGCAACCTCTGCCTATTGGGGCACATTTATTAAATGAAATTATGACTAACTAACCACATAGACATTCAGATAAATAAACAAGTCCTAACCTAGTAACCTGATCTTTGCTGGGCATTTGTAAATCGACAGCACCTCCTACAGGAATTAATTTGCTAGTGTGAAATTATGTTAAATGTTAGGCCAGGGAAAGGGGAGGCAGTGCCCCAGAACCTGCTCCGGGGTCGGGCCAGTGCAGTCGCAGGCCCATGGACAAATGAAAAAGGCATACCCAGATTTCTTTATAAGAATCTCTCTAGTAAGGCTAAGAAGAATGGCAAATATAACCAGACTTTTCTGGTGGTTTTCTAAAATATGTCACTGTTGAAGACTTGTTTGGGTTCTTGAATCACAGATTCATTGAACTTGGAGGGTTCTTTGATTTTCGGTACTTAGGGGAGTCTCCACACATACAACTAGATGTCCTTTTTATTATGGTGTTTATCTGTGCTTTTTACCTTGTATTTCAAAAGCAAAAGTAGAATTAGATGTGTAACATTTATTTTAAAAAAATCACTTTCAATTCCTTTTACCCATACAAGTATGCAGAACCAGTGAGCCTGGTTAAAGCTGTTACCATGTTACCGTACTCTTATGATTCTACCTGAAAATCCCTCTTCAGCTTTTAAGTTTGCAAAATTGGAATGCTATCCCCTGGGGGGGCTAACTCTTCCTGACCAAACGTGAAAGCCAAACAGGAAATCAACATCTTCCATAACCACACAGGAATTTTCCTCACCATTAGATGGGTAAGAGTATCGGGGCTATTGGTAGTACTTGACAGTTTCTCAGTCTTAACAACGAAGGATAATTAAACCAGAGATTAAAAAAAAATTTTCATGGCATTTTTTATGGCCACTTATAAAGTTAAAAGTGGATCACACTTTTGTGAGTGTCAAATGAAAAAAGTGTAAGAAATGACAATGTATTTAATTCACTTTTAATTACAGGATGCATTTCAACATTTCTTTTCATGAACACTGTATTGGTTCAGAAACCTTTGAGGCAGTTAAGTATTGCATAGGTTTTGACATTATAAAAATTATGAAGTCTAAAAAGGCATGATAGAAAATAATCAGTGCAACACTGATGAACTCAAGGTGTAAATTAGCAGTCTTTATCAATTTCAAATGCATGCTTTTTTTTTAAATGAAGGAAAGAGATCTTTGAGGTGTACTGTAAGTTATCACAGAATACTGTAGAAGGTATTCAAGTTCTCCCCCACCTCAAATTCTCTTAAAAATCTAAATAACCAAAAGGCTGCTTATGCTTTTCGTTTCTTCTAAACCAGACACTTGTGTATGTGTGCATATACATGACAAAGACATATGTATAAGACTACATAAAGCAATTTAACTTTCACTTATGTACTTTTTATAGAATTTATTAAATTATGACTGACAACCCTCAAAATCATCCAAAGTAACCAATATTTGCGTTGTATTAAATGACAGATGTTTCTTCAAATGTGGAACCTTAATAGAAATACTTTGTCCATGATGTTTTAGTAGATGTTTTTTGGAATTGCATGTTACTTGTAATTTGTACCAAGAAGTCTTTTTCTATAGTTTTCTTTTACCATATCCTTTGAAGCACAAAGGAAGATTTGCAGCTAAGTTTAAATATGCCTCATGTACCTATACTCATGAAATATATTTAATAGTTTATAATAGTCCATTCATGACATTATATAAATGCTTAACCTTTAGAAGTAAAATCTTTAATAGTTGTAGGCTAGTTGCAGAAAGGCCACCAGTGGTAGGCAGAATAATGTCCCCTCAAAGTAGTATACGTTCTCATTCCTGGAACTGTGACTATGTTAGGTTACATGGCAAAGGGAATTAAGGTTGTAGATAGAATTAAGACTGCCGATCAGTTTATTTTAACATAGGGAGTATCTCTGGTGTCCCAATCTGATCACGAGGGTCCTTAAAATTAGTGCAAGAAGGATGCAGAATATCAAAACGTCAGAGTGATCAGATGTGAGGACTTAACTTTACCCTTGTTAGTTCTGAAGATGGAAGAAGGGGCCAGGAGCCAAGGAATGCAGGTGGACTTCAGAAGCTGGAAATAAGCAAGCAAATGGATTTTCTCCTAGAGCCTCCAGAAGGAACCAATCCTGCTGACACCTTGATTTTAGCCCAGTGAGATCCAGTTCAGACTTCTGATCTCCAGAACTGTGCATGTGTGTTGTCTGAAGTTTGAGGTAATTGGCAGCACAGAAAACTAATATGTCATCCAAACGTAAATAGAACAAAACACCGGAAGGGAGTTTAAACATCTTAAGGAAACAGTGATCAAATCCACTACTGAATTCATACTAGAGAATTTCAACAATGATTATACTTTGCCTCAGGTAAATTCAAATCTTAAAAGTAATACATTTGAACAGGAAAAAAACAACAAAAATTAAATTATACCCATTCAGTGTACTGTCATTCTTTTAATGATGTTTCAGAACAAAGAAAATGTCACAGAGTTATATGGGGTTTTTAATCTAGTATAGGGCACAAGAAACATTCATCAGCAGAAAATATTTTTACAGCCCCAAGAGAGATTACTTACAAATATTTGCAAAGTTCATTCTTATAGGACTCATGTAGTTTTTGTATTTGATATGAGTTTTCAGGAATGGAAAATTAAAATAGCTTTTTTATTAGAAAGACAATAGTATGTAATTTAGCCCTTGCCACAGGTACTCAATAAGGGAGTGGAGATATTTTTATTCCCAGGTAATTGTCACATACAGTCTCTCTTTATTCTCTCTACTTCTGCTTCGTTCTCTTTGCGTCACCCCAGTATGCCTGTCTCCTGGATTCTCTCTGTGCACCCTTCCTCTGCTGTATCCATCTGTGCCATGGCTTCTGGCGTCACTTCTTCCATCCCGCTCTTCACTAGGACTTCGCTGTTGCCGCTTTCTTATTTCTCTTTGCTTGTAACTGCCGTGACTTCTGCTTCGGCTTCTCCTACCCCTCTCATCCCTGCTCTGGCTCCTGCTGCTCCTCTCATTTCTTTCAGATCCTCTCTTCTCTGGGCTCTGGTTATGGCTTCTGGACTTTTTGTCAGAATCAGAATGACTCCATTTGCTACTCTCTCTAGAACTCTCTTGTTTTAAAAACCTAGGCTTTTCCTTGGCTTTTTCTTTGTTATGGTGACTGCTAGAAAGTTCTCCATGAAGTTTTCTCTTCTTAGACGTGTTCTTCTCTTCAGAATCACTCTTGTTATTCCCCGAACACTTATTTTTCTTTCTTTTCTTCTTTTGTATTTTCTTTTCTTTGTTGTCACTCTCACTGCTGCTTTCTGAAGTCTCACTGGAAGAGGAGGAGGAGGAGGGGGAGGAGGAGGAAGAGGAGGAGGAGGGGGACCTATTTTTATGTTTTTTGTGTTTACTTCTGCTCTTCTGAAGCTTTTTCTTTTTTCTATCTCTTTTCTTTTTCTTTTTTTTCTTCTCAAGCCGGTCCAATTTCCTGTTATTGGGAAAATAGTAACATACTACGTAAAAATAGTCCTTTTGTTGACACATATAAAATTTTAAATAGACAATATATTTTCTTCGACATTACTGAAGGTGGTATTCAAATATAAATGCATTCTTTATTAAATGACAATTTTCTTTTAAATTATTCGTCACACATAAAATTAAATGCATTAAGCCAATTCTCTCACTATACTTTCTTCAATAGTAATGACTATTAAAAAAATTCTTACTGAATCAGAATTTAAAATTTATATAGCTCTCTAAATAAACAGTCATCCTGACCTCAAGGAAGCTTTATAACATTAGTTACATGCGAATGTAAACTCAAATATGTAGCTATAATCAGATGAAAAATTAATGATATGTGCTATTTTAAAATATGGAAATACTAATCAATATTACATTATCAAAACTGAAGGGCCTATTCTCCAGAAATTCTAAAAAAGAATACACTTTACATTTTTTTGTGGTTTTTTTTGGTGATATAAATAATCACACTCAGTTTTCAACAACTGTTTAGATTTACAAATTAATTAGATTAAGACAATTCTATTATGGCATTCTGAATTTCTAAAGAGTACTTCACATTCTTAGAAGAGTAACTTGTTTACGTGTTTGAGTTACTCTGTAATGAAAATGTCTTCACTGAGGATTCTGTCCAGCCACTCTCAAAATCCACATACTGAAATATCATGAGCTCCCTCTATTGGACTCAGCAGACATTTCTTGGATTCTTTACTCCAGAGACAGTCTGTTTAACAAGATTCACGTTTACCTCAAATTTAAACATTTTTCAGCATTCCTCATAAAATCTTACAAAAAGAATAATGCATGGCCCACAGTATTTTATGAGAACTGGGTGCAAAGATATATACAAATCTATTATGAAAGTAACACCTACAAATAAAGCTATTTCCGAACTAAATGTCCTGAAAAGTACAATGATTTTGGGCCACAATCTGAGTATATAACCTTATGCTCATTTTCATATTATTGAAAGAAAGACAAAATTGTATTACTATAGCTGAAGAACAAATCAGTAGATGTGATGCATGGTTTAAAGTAGCTTCATAAGCTCTTAGGATCAGGGTTAAATATGATACTAAGATGAAATATAAGAAAAAAACCGTTGAATCCATTAAATATACACTTTTCAGTTACCTGAGAAGTTTCTGTTTTTGTTTGGTTGTTAGCGACTTTAAAAATTCAACTTCTGGATCTTCTTCACCTTCACTTGCAACATATTCCTGAATCAAGAAAGACATCAATAAATCGCTAGACTGCAAGACAAATTAGTTATCAGATGGGAAAGAAAATATTTACAAGTGAGAAATTTTGTTGTAGGGACATATTATAGATGAGTATGACATCCTGGATTGGGAAGTAGGGGGTGGGGGACGAAAAACTGTTTTGTGGTCCGCCTGCCAAGAAGGGTCATAACACGCTAAGAGGTTAAGAGAACTGCTGTGTCAGAATCAACACACTTTACCAAGAACAGTACGACAGAAAAACACAGATAAAACATTTATAGCATGGCTTCTACTCTCCATCTCTTGAGTTTGAAATTTAAACACTTAAACGTTTAAATATTTTATTTTTAACTTAATGAAATGTTAAAACCAAGAAGATCATGAACTTTATTTACTATTTATTTATTTGACAGAGTCAGAGAGCGAGAGAGCACAAGCAGGGGGAGTGGCAGAGGGAGAAGGAGAAGCAGGCTCCCCACTGAGCAGGGAGCCCGATGGAGAGCTGGATCCCAGGACCTTGGGATCATGACTGAGCTGAAGGCAGACGCTTAACCGACTGAGCCACTCAGGGGTCCCCGATAATGAACTCTATATACCAATATATCAAACAGTACAGATATACGGTTATTTAGGTTATATGAACAGTCCCTAGCAGTGTTTGAAAAGTAATGTGCCTCTTTTCAGTGTACCACAAGCTTACGCCAGTGGGAGTTTGGGTTTTAGTGTCAGTTCTGTCTCTAAACAACCATATGAGCCACAAGGGCAATCACTTTACTTCTCTGGGCTCCAGTTTCCTCATTAAATAAAAGAGTTTGCGTTAGGATTATCTACAACCCTTCAAATGCAACCACTTTCTGGATCTATGTACAGTTTAACAAATTAAGTAAGTTTAAAATATTTTCTATAATTTTTAGGAGTTTGCTTCCATACACTTCTTCTCATTGGTTCTATCTAATGTAAGTTAGCAGGAAGGGAAAAAAACAACCTTATCACCAGTTTAGTTAGAGATTTTATCCACATAAACCTAGAGGAGCAGTTTCATTTATTAAAATACAGGTTTAAAAACAATTTCTCATTTAGGTTAAAATAATAAAGAATCAAAATCAAAATACATTTTAGGCATTTTCTTTGCTCTATCTTGCTTTCCTATGGATATATGCATATTGGAAGACATTAAGTAGCAATTCACAAGCAATCACATTTAGATTTATAGACATTTTCAGCTTACCGATAAAAAGATCATTACCTGTGATGGATCATTTGCGGTCAAGTTTCTCCCCAGTACATTTCGTTTCAGTGCAAACCCACTGTTTCTCATCTCCGCTATTAGCTCCGAGGGGTGCATCGATGGCCCTGTTCACAAAAATCGCAGTTTGAATGTATCATTTATATCTCTCTACCTTTTTTGGACTCCACAGTAGGAATGCAGTTGAAGCTTTGTTAAGTAAAATCACAGCTAAATCAACTCAATAATCTTCTGCTGTGCAAATAATCAGATATGATTTTCTAAAACAGCAGTCTGGAGATTCAGAATAGAAAATAATTGCATTTTTCTTTATGTGCTAGGGGATTCTCTTCTTATGTAACTTTGTCACATTGAAAAAGATACATTTAGATGTTATCTGCTTGGCAGTTTTTAGTATAAAATCAAAGAAAAATGGTAAAAAACTGCAATTAAACTTTAATAGTTATTCTCGCAGCAAGAATTCAATTTTAAAAAGATACTTTTAAAGGTACATGAACAATTTATTATTGTAGTTTCCCGTTCAAAATTCGTCATCCTTATTTATCAAATACCAATACTGAATATATTGCCATGTGGTTGCTAATTATCAACAGCACACACACACACACACACACACACACACACGTATGCATGCATGCACACACATGCACACTGTGGGTCACTATTAAGTACTTCTGTTAACCTCCCATATATACACTCAGAGTTTGAAATGTCTTGTTATCATTTGGGGTTGGTGACAAACAATTATAGGCTGGCTGTGTGTGCGTGTGTTGTATTTTTTACAAGCTGCTGTTTCCACTTCTGCAAAATCCCAAACTGAAAAGCAAGGTCCTTTTTGGTCCATAGTATACACTAAAGATAAACAATATGGACTAAAGATAGATCAATTAAAAACAATTAAAAAAATGTCTGTGCTCTTCCCTCAAACATTATTATATTTACCATATGGAAGGAGAGACCTTTTCCTCTTTCTTTCATATTATATTTCAGTTTCATTTTGTTTTCCCTACAGGTAGCACATAAGGACATTTCATGAAGCTATTTAAAGTTTCTGGCCTAAATTATCTATACTGTCTTAAAATGAACTACCCTGGGTAATCTATCCAGAATATAAAGAAGAATAAGACAGTTCCTGCCAATAAAGAATTCATAAGGGAGGGTGGGGGGACAGAGAAACTTCAAAAGCAGATTCTTTAGTTTTTGATTAAATACTTCATCTATTTTTCTTTTCACTGTTTTACTGGTCTTTCACTAGTTACTTGCACATTCACCTACATGTTACCATGGAAAACAAAAGCCAGTAAAATTCAAATCTGTCCACTTGTCAGTAGCATCTTTGGTTAAAAAGTTTGGTTGGAAGAGTTCAGGTGTATGTTACCATCTTTTATTAGAATCTATGGGCTTTACCATTCTGTTCATAGTACCAAGAACAACTGAAAGTAGGAACATAATTTTATGAAGTAGAAAATGTGTTTTCTGAAGTGTCAAAACTACATTTCCTTGTTAACAACTTTTTTTGATGTCAAATGAATGCAGAAAGCAAACACGCTAAAAGGATAAAAACTACTCCAGTAAAGGGCCAAAGAGCTTGGCCATTATGATGCGAGGTTACTAATTTAATCAAAAGATGGGTAATTTGAATAAGAAGTTTAAAAAAACCCATGCTTTTTACATTTTCATTATAGTGGTTAACTACTTCAAGAAAATGATCTCCCTTTAGCCAGTCTAACAGGCTATACAGATTATGAACCAAACAGGATTCTTGCAGCATTTATATTGCTCCAAAACCTCAAGTGAACTCTGTAGTATGTATGCTTGGCATATACCCCCACACTCTAAGACTAAATACTGAGGGAACCACCTGACAAATAGTATTCAATAAACAGTAATATTATTATTTTTGCCAGTAGCTGTAAAACGCTTATGATTATTTTATGACATATTCTTTATAATTTAAAAAATGCTTTTAGAGTAATATTTTTCAAAACCCAGTCTTATTAATATATTCTTTTTCTAAAATAATACAATATGATTTTATTTATTTTTTTGTTTAACTATGTTCAAGGGAGTAAACTAGAGAAACAAATCACTGTGGGAAGCATTAATCTAAAGGAGTGGATAGCCTACAGGCTCTTCAGAAAACATCTATTATATTTAAACTATTTCCCAATACGGCCTTTTCCTTAATGTTGGCAACACATTTTATTTTTTTTAGCTGGCATATTTTATTTATTTTTGAGTATTTTTATTTAAATTCAATTAATTAACATATAATGTATTATTAGTTTCAGAGGTAGAGGTCAGTGATTCATCAGTCTTATATAACACCCAGTGCTCATTACATCACGCGTCCTCCTTAATGTCCATCACCCAGTTATCCCATTCCCCCAACCCCCCCTCCCTTATTCATATATTCTTATACTGAAACCTTCTTCTATCATCAAAAGTTCCGGGTTTAGAAGATGTGACAAGTCAGGTTTTATTAAGATATATTTAGCAAGATATCTTTATACTTTCCCTTTATTGTGACAGTGGCTATGAAGAGTTAAATTGACAGAAGTGACTCCAGCTTTCTGAGAACTAAAAATTTAGTTGATATAATAGATTATACAGATATGTTGAAAAAATAGATTTTACAAATATATTCAAAATGCAAAATGACTACTTTCACGTATAGTGCCTTCATAATTTAAATTACAGCTGGATTTGGGGCTCAGGAAATGTTTGGTTTGCTCTTAGATTTGCTATGGTTGAATAATTCTAGAGAATTCAGGAAAGGGGCTTTTGTTTTATGAGGGCTCCTTTCTAGATCATTTCAGTCAATCTGGGTTAAGCCTCCATAGCATGAAAACCGATGTTACGACTTAGAAAAGCAGATCCACTGAAGAAACCGTTTTCAACATTCACTAATTCTGCCAACTCTTTGCTGTGATATGGGTAAGCATCAGAATACTGATTTTGACTATGGTATTCAGTTCGATGTCCCAATTAGACCTAGACTATTTTCTACTAGAAAAATACCATGAAGTCAGTGTCTCAGGGAAAAAAAAAAAATCCCAGAAGGCGAATTATGTTGTACAAAATTGTGTTTGTAAAGGGCCTAATCTATTCATTTAGAACATTCATTTTTATAGAACTAAGCAAAAATAATGGAAGGTAAAAAATATTCCATAGTAAAATAGATGTTTTTTCAGAGGATAATACAGGAAGTCAAAGTTCTGGCTATGAGAAAGGCCACATCACTGACTTCACAATTAGACAGCAGTCCCAAGTGACTCCCACAAACCCCACAGGAGAAGAAAGGTGAATGGTGAAGGCAAAGACAGTTGGGTTTCACTGCTAGCACTAGGTCCATCCGCTCTTCTGAAGGACAGATATATCTTCCTTTCAGTTCCTCACTCTTTTCAAATGAAATATTCTACAGTTTCATGGTATTTAGCCAGAGAAGGGAGGGCACTAAACTGTACAGTAGGTAAGGCTGTATTACAAATGCCTTTTCCTCCTTCCCCTAAATTTAACACACTAATTTAACTTATGGGATGATACTGTTTGCTGAAAGTATCTGCTATGCCTAAAGTGAATATAGTTTTGTTTGTTATTAAAGTGGTGACGGGGAGTCTGGGTGGCACAGTCAGTTAAGCTCCCAACTCTTGGTTTCCGCTTGGGTGGTGATCTCAGGGTCGTGAGATCAACTTCCTGTGTCAGACCTGGGCTCAGTGCAGAGTCTGCTTGGGACTCCCTCTCCCCCTCCTGTTGGTGCTCTCTCTCTCTCACTCTCTAAAATAAACAAATCTTAAAAATGAATGAATGAATGAATGAATGAATGAATGAAGTGGTAGAGGCGCCTGGATGACTCAGCCAGGTTAAGCTTCTGTTGATTTCAATCTTGGGGTCATGAGAGTGAGCCCTGCATCAGGCTTCATGCTGAGCATGGAGTCTGCTTCAGATTCTCTCTCCCTCTCCCTTCCCCTCTGCGCTTCCCCCTGTTCGCTTGCTTTTCTCTTTAAAATTCAGAAATAAAATCTTAAAAAAGATAAGGCGGTAATCAATTTTTTTCCTTCTCATTGTGTATTTTAACTTTATACAGTGAAAACCTTCAAACCTAGAGAGAATAATGAAATGAACCCTATGTACTCCTTACACAACAGCTTTGACAATTATCGGTATTTTGCCAATCTTATTTATCACTTCCAACTTCCTTTGTTTCTTTTTTGATAGAGTTATTGATAGAGATTTGATAAATCTAGATATTATTTGATAGAGATAAAATCTCATATATCACTTTGGTATTTAATCACTAATAAACAAGGAGTATTTCTAAAAACAAAACCCTAACACCTTTATCACACCTGTCCATACTGACATTTTAAAAATATCATCTGATAACCAGTCAACATTCAGGTTGTCTCAAAAGTATCTTTTCACAGCTGGGATCCAAACAAGGTCCACGCACTGCATCTAGTTCATGTATCTCTTAAATCTCTCTCTCTCTTTCAATTGAGGCATAAGCGACACATACACTAAGTCTGTTTTAATCTACAAAAATTTCACCACCCCCACCCCCTACCTGCTTTCATTTGTTGAGAAAATGGGGCCATTTGTCCTGTAAATTTCCCACATTCTGGATAGTGGTGTCATTTAAATATGTTCTTCTAGTCACTGTGTTTCTATAAGTTCATAGTTAGAGCTAGAGGCTTATTATTAAATTATTTTGGCATTTTATACCATACACTTTGGAGGAATACACAGAAAATCTTCTTAAATTTAGATTTAGAAAAATGACACTTAAAACAAACACATTTCTGGCTAATGAACTAGATAGACTAAGGAAAAAAGGCTGAGACTTCAACCCAGGATGTTTGCTATTACCATGTAGTCATGGTGACAGTGGTAGAACCTTAAAAATATGTGTTTAAAAATAAACCCCCAAACATTATCACAAATAAAATATATTATGATTCTTATTTCCATGAAATTACAACCTTCTTTCTCTCCTAAAATTAAATTGACTGTATCTAGTAAAAAAGCCACTCCCTGTTACTAAAGGTTGAAAGGACACATAGAGACACTAGTTATAGTACACGACTGGGAGGGAGATCTGGTCTAGTGGGAATTATCAAGAATCTTATATATGATTCCTAATATTACCTAACCTTTTCGCTTTTAAGAAAGCTTATAGAAAGTTATCTTAAAAAAAGCCTGAAAAAGGGGGCACAGTAAGAACATGCAGCACAAGTCCCAGGGAAAAAGTGAACAAAGCTATTAATAAAGTGTGTGGGTGATTTTTATTTATATAGATGAGAATGTTTTATGTATGATTTTCTAAAGGTTATGCAAGAACCCATTGTACTGAATTGTAATAAAACTGCTCCATACTGGGAATTTTCCTGACACACTGCCAGTTCAGCTTAGTGGAGGCTGGAAACAATAGGGTTTCTTATTGCCCTTATCCCAAGTTCATACTGAAGACAGCTAATTTGATCTATATTAAAACATACAATGTAAAGGAAAAATTAAACATTTCATTTTTGTCTACATGTCTAGAAAATCCACAAAAACAAGGAAAAATAAAACTTCTCTTATTGTATGCCAGTAAAGAACACTATTTATTAAGAACAATCTTCCCCTAACAGAATTAATAGTTAAAAATATATGACCTACATTTGATTATATCTTCAACTTAAATTATAAGCAAATATTTTACTGATGATACATCCAGTGATAATAAAGTGAATTCACAGTCTATAGAGGACTAAGAAAAATCATTTGTGCTGTGATGAACATGAAGTATTAGAAGTTAGCCCATGTTTTAAGTCTGAAGTATATGAATGCCCCTGAGAGAAAATACGAGAGCTCTCGGAAATTATTCATCCATGAACCTCAAAAAGATTATGCTGAGTCAAGGAAATCAGACACAAAAAATACATACCATATGATTCCATTTATATGAAGTTCATGAACAGGTAAAACTAACAATATGAGATTAGGAATTAGGGGGTGCCTGGGTGGCATAGCGGTTAAGCGTCTGCCTTCGGCTCAGGGCGTGATCCCGGCGTCATGGGATCGAGCCCCACATCAGGCTCTTCCGCTATGAGCCTGCTTCTTCCTCTCCCACTCCCCCTGCTTGTGTTCCCTCTCTCGCTGGCTGTCTCTATCTCTGTCGAATAAATAAATAAAATCTTAAAAAAAAAAAAAAGAAATTAGAACAGTATCTGTGGGTACAGGAGGCTGACTGCCAAGGGACAGAAGGGTATTTCCTAGGTTATGGCAATACTGTGCTCTGTATCTTGTCAGAGATATTGGTTACACGGGTACATACATCTGTAAGACTCAAACTCTACCCTTAAGGACCAGTGCATTTTAAAGAAAGTTACACACGAAATTTTAAACCAGTCAACAGTAATTACTCAATGAGCACGTTATTATAGACTCTCACTACATTTCCGTATTACATATCTCTCTAACTATGGAGAGAGACCGGCATAGGAAATTTCAACTAATTCATCCCTACTATATAAAATAGAAAGTGATTTTAAAAATCAGTATGTATTACTGAGATTATTTTATTTCATTACGCCTCTTGGAGACCGAAGAATGGAGAACTTAGTTTTTGCCTTCAAGCTTATAATCTTTTGGGGAACACTAGTTTATATCAAAGAACAGGAAAAATATAAACTGTAAATCTGTTATGAGATCTATTCAGAGAAGATGATAAACAGTGTTTGTAATAGTTAGCAAAACCTTTCCATACAATCACTAAACTGTTATTTGCTAAGCACGTATATTGTGCAAGGCATTGGGATACTAAGATAAGATACAGTTCCTAATTCAGAAAAGCTTAGATTTTCTAGGAAAGAACAAGAAACTGAGCTTGATTTTCAAACTCTCATACGATTCAGGAAAAGGTAAAAAATAGGGCATTCTAAGTGAGTGGAACATGATAAAGGTTGTTAACTTCATTAAGTTTGGTTTGTGTAGCAGAATTAATATTTACTAGGTGGACTACATTTCATTCATTTTCCTTTTCCAGGTAATCACTAGCTAATTTCCTTTACTTGAAGCTGGCAGACCTTGAGTAGATGGAATGATGTTAATAGGAAGAATCATGTAAAGGAGAGTTATGACTATGATCTGAGAATCGTAATACCCCTTAGAGATTATGGAAAGCGTAGCCCCCATTGCCCCACGCACGCCTTTAACACAGATCAGAGTCATTTACTGATAGAACGGGATTACAATTAATTTGTTAATGTCACTGGAATTTCAAGGCCTAGCCACTGTAACAACAAATTTAATCACTGAATTATAATAGTGTTTATAAATAGTCAGAAATGCCTTAACCATTGGTAATCACTTAAATAAAACAGCCAAAATTTAAAGTATTCATCAAGAGCACCATTTTGACCTCTGAAGCACCGTGACTTGACAAGTTTTACTGAATTATCTCTTTAATAGGTCAATATTTCTTTTCAGCTAATTAGCTTCCACATGCACTAAAAAAAAAAAAAAAAAAAAAAAAATTGGTTCCTGACTGATCAATTACATGAAGGAGAGAAATGGTGCCTAACTTCACTTCCTTATTTTGAAATCAATCCTTTATTAGTTTTATATCTGCCTATTTTAGGAGTTTAGCTCTTTTTTTTTTTAAAGTAGGCTCCACACCCAGTGTGGGCTTGAAGTCATGACCCTGAGAGTTGCATGCTCTACTGACTGAGCCAGCCAGGTACTCCCAGGAGTTTAGCTTTAATAAGATTCTGGTAACACAAATACTTTTTCTGCAGTAGAATTATGTTGGAGAATTAAACAAAAATTCTGCCATCAGATGTAGGTTTATCTTAGTAGCTATGCTGGTAGGATTCAAATTCTTCAAGGAGTTGCATAAGGAACTCTGTAACAGATTCAAGGGAGATTTGACAGATGGGCAACTGAGTTTATTATCTTTCTACAGAAAGTCCCTCTAGCATGCTCCTAGGTATCTTTCTAGCAAAGCTTATGATCAGACAATTATTTTGTGAAATTTCCCAAACATATTCTCAAATGACAAACTGTTTTCAACATAAAAAGCTGATGAAGAGGTGCCTGGGTGGTTTAGTCAGTTGCGTGTCCAACTCTTGGTTTTGGCTCAGGTGGTGATCTCAGGGTCATGGGATTGAGACCCACATCAGGCTCAGCGTGGAGTCTGGTTGGGTTTCTCTAACTCTACCCCTCCTACCTGCTCTCTCACGCGTGCATGCTCATGCTCTCTCGCTCTCTTTAAAATAAATGAATAAATCTTAAAAAAAAAAAAAAGGCTGATGAAAAGACGGAAGAGCAGCATGTGGAAGCTCTGTTGCAGAAAACTTCTATCAGTGCTATGGTTTAGTGTAACATCCTTCAAGGAAATTCAATCAAGAGGGAAAATTAGGTAAGGAAAAGAGCATTCACAGACAAATCTTTGTAGTAAGTGTAAAATAATACTTTCCTCAATTTAAGCTATTTATTCATTTTCATACTGAATGAAACACTAAAAACTACGGTGTAAACAGGACTCGTAGAGACATGTGAAACGTACCTACCTAACACCATTTTAGCCATTTGTGGTATGACTGGTTCTGAGAGTGAGGCATTATACAGAAAAATAAATTTTGTATATGTCAAAACTATCCAGTAGCACTCTGTTGAATTTGAAATTTACTTTCATTAAAAATGTGAAATTTGCCATATTATATGAAGTCAGTTCCAAATATTTTAAAAATTTTAACTAAGTTAAAAAAAATGGTAGAACGACTTTAAATATATAGCAACTTAAGCCTAAAAAACCAAAAGTCAAATAATTAGTACAATATGAAACTAATGTTAATAAATTTAGACTCAATGTTTATTCACTATCATGTTGCTCTAACAACTTCTAGATTTTGGTACAATATATATAAAGAGCTTGAAAGTCCTCCCATCCTTACAACAACAAAGAGCTGAAAAAACTGAAAATCAACAAATCTTCTTAGAGGTATTAGAGAATTGAGGCCACAGGATAAACACTGCCCCCAAAACACGAGAGACAGGCGATACAAAGAGTCACAGTTTAACACGACCAGAAACCACCAATGCAGTCAGTAACTATTAGAAATCCTTAAAAGAATAATATACAATTGTTGGACTGAGCAAGGACTAGCTTGAGAACTAAAAACACTTTTATGAGTTTTACTTTCAGGAGCTTCATCAGGTTCTCACTGTGAATATAATCCCCTTATATTTACCTTCCAAGAGGAAGAAGGGAACAGTAACCATTCTGAAATATGCCCAGAGCATTTTGTTGTCCTGAACACATGCTCACTCTCGAGGGAAACCATTTTACCAGAGCCTAACCTACGTGGAAAAAAGGAAGCTGAGAAGTAGGGAAAAAAAGCTGAGAAGCACTTGTGAAGGTTACAGGCCAGGGGCATAGGCTCACTAAAAGGGTGAGACTTCGGAGCGCCTGGCTGGCTCAGTTGGAGGAGCATGGAACTCTTGATCTCAGGGTCATGAGTTTGAGCCCCATGGTGGGTGTAGCAATTACTTAAATAAATAAATAAAACTAAACCTTAAAAAAGAAAAGAATGAGACTTAGTCATAGGATTATTGAATGATTCCCCTTTCCCTGTATCTTACCACCACATCAACAGGGCTCCTGTATAACAAGAGGAGATTACAACTGAAGCAAGGCTTAGACTATTATATGTTATAAAGAAGCAGTCTGTAGGGGAACCAGAAGATAACAGGGGAGACAAAAACAAGGACACGAGAGGAAATTTAAGCCCCTGACATCTATAGCTAAGCAAATTGTAAATACAACCTAGCTCCTAGCCAGATAAACGTAAGACCTCACGCTAAAGACCTATTTACCTCAGTTTCATCTACTTGATACTTCGTGTCTAGCTTACAACAAAAAATAACAAGTACGTTAAAAGACAAATTAAGCATAAGAATCAGACTTAGCTATGATGGAAATTCTGGACTTACCTGATTGGGAATTTAAAATAAGACTAATATGCTAAAGGCTCTAATGGACAAAATGGACAACATTAAAAATAGATGGGTAATATAAAGAGAGATAGAAACTCTAAGAAACTCTAAAGGAAATGCTAGAAGCAAAAAACATTAACAGAAATGAAGAATGCCTTTGATGAGCTCATCAGTAGACTGGACATGGCTGAGGAAAGAAGCAGAGAGCTTTATATGTCAATAGAAACTTCTCAAACTGAAAGCAAAGGGAAAGAAAACAAAAAAAAAAAAAAAGAAAGAAAAAGAAAAGAAACCAGAATGTTCAAAAATTGTGGGACAGTTACAAAAGGTACAACATATACACAACAGCAATATCAGAAGGAGAAGAGATAAGAGAGAGAAAAGAAGAAATATCTGAAATGGATGAGAGTTCCCAAGACTAATGATCGACAACAAACCAGAT
The DNA here is from genome assembly GCF_024610735.1 of Ursus americanus. Taxonomy (NCBI): domain Eukaryota; kingdom Metazoa; phylum Chordata; class Mammalia; order Carnivora; family Ursidae; genus Ursus; species Ursus americanus. Next base: position 51,801,647 of record NC_142127.1, read on the forward strand.
TCAGGAAGCTCAGAGATCACCAAGCATGATAAATACCAAAAAATCTTCACCTATAACATAATCAAACTGCAGAAAATCAAAGACAAAGAGAAAATCTTGAAAGATTCCAGGGTGGGGGAGGGGGAACCCTTACCTGGAAAGGAACAGAGATAAAAATTACATCATGCTTCTCTTAAAAAACCATGCAAGCAACAGGAGAGTAAAGTCTTTAGTGTTGAAAGATAAACCTACCAACACTGAATTCTGTAACCAGTGCAACTGTCCTTCAAAAGTGAAGGAGAAATAAAGACTTTCTTAAAGACAAACCAAAATTGAGGAACTTGTCACCAGCAGACCTGCCTTGCAAGAAAGATTAAAAGATGTTCTTCAGAGAGAAGGAAAATGACACAGATCAGAAATCTGGATCTACATAAAGAGCATTTGAAAATAAAAGATAAAATATTTTTTCTTGGGGCACCTGGGTGCCTCAGTCAGTTAAGCATCTGCTTTTGGCTCAGGTCATGATCCCAGGGTCCTGGGATTGAGCCCCGTGTGAGCCTGCTTTTCCCTCTCCCTCTGCTCCCTTGCTCCGGTTCTCTCGCCCACTCTCTCTATCTCAAATAAATAAATAAATAAATAAAATCTTAAAAAAAATATTTTTTCTTATTAACTGATCTAACATAATATGTTGTTTGAAATGATAATAGCAACAATATATTAGATGATTATAGCTTATGAATAAACGTATGACAGCAATGTTAAAAGGGACAGAAAAAGGAATTGTATTATATAATAGGAGCTGGTTTACTCTGTTAGCAAGTACTGGTACTACTTGTGAAGTGGTACAGTGGTATTTGAAAGTCAACTTAAACTAGTTGTAAGTGCATACTGCAAATTCTAGAGCAACCACTAAAATAAAATAAAATAAAATAAAATAAAATAAAATAAAATAAAATAAAATAAAATAAAATAAAATAAAATAAAATAAGTACAGGGGCTCCTGGGTGGCTCAGTCGGTTAAGTGCCTGCCTTCAGCTCAGGTCCTGGATCGAGCCCTGCATCTGGCTCCTTGCTCAGTGGGGAGCCTGCTTCTCCCTCTCCCCCTGCTCCAGCTCTCCCTTTCCCTCTCTCCCTCTCTCAAATAAATAAATAAAATAAAAATAAGTACAACTGATACGCTGAGAGAAAATGGAATCATATAAAATTATTAATTAAGCCAGAGAAAGCAGAAAAAGAGCAGAACAAAAAAATAAAATAACAAGGACAACAAATAGAAAATAATTATAATAGACCATAACCCAATTATGTCAATAAGAAATATAATATTACATACATAAGAACCAACTACATGTTGTCTACAACAAACCCACTTTTTTTTTTTTTTATTTTAAAAGCAGTTTCTATGTCCAGTGTGGTGCTTGAACTCACAGTCCTGAGATCAAGAGCCACACGCTCTACTGACTGAGCCAACCAGATATCCCAACAAACCTACTTTAAATATAAAAACACAGGGGCACCTGGGCGGCTCAGTCAGTTGAGTGTCTGCCTTTGGCTTGGGTCATGATCCCGTGGTCCTGGGATTGAGCCCCGCATTGGGCTCCCTGCTTGGCACACAGCCTGCTTCTCCCTCTCCTTCTGCTGCTCCCCCTGCTTCTGCTCGCTCACTCTCTCTCTGTCAAATAAATACAAAATAAAATATTTTATATATATATATATCTTTATGTATCCACATATATAAAGATACAGATAGATTAAAGTGATGGAGAAAGATATACAATGCTAGCAATAATAAAATAAAGCTGGAGTATCCATATTAATTTCAGACAAATCAGATTTCAAACCAAGCAAGGATGAAGAGACAATTACACAATAAAAAAGGGGTTCATTCTCCACAAGACATAACAATTCCTAATGTGTATGCATCTAACAACAGAGCATCAAAGTATGAGGCAAAAACTGATAGAAATGTTTTTAGAAATAGACAAATCCACTACTCCAGTTGGAGATTTCAATGCCCCGCTATCAGAAGTGGACAGATCCAGTGGGCAAAAAAAATCAGGATATAGTTGAATTGAACAACACTATCCTTCAACTGGATCTAGTTGACATCTATAGAATACCTTATCCAACAACAGCAGAGTATACATTCTTCTCAAACTCATAAGGAACATTCACCAAGACAGACCACATTCTGGGCTATATAACATACCTTAACAAATGCAAAAGAACAGAAATCATACAAACAATGCTCTCAGACCAAATGGAATTAAACTAGAAAATAACACAAAGACAGTCAGAAAAAGTATTTGGAGATTAAACAACACACTTTTAAATAACACATGGGTTGAATAAGTCTCATGAGAAATTTTTAAATATTTTGAACTAAATGAAAATACAACTGCTGTGTAATTAATAAAGACCTTGGCTGGACTCTGTCCCCAGTTCCTGGGAGGGAGGCTCTAAATCTTTGAAATTTCTTTTTTCCTTTTTTTTTTTTTTTTTGAGAGACAGCATGCATGTGTATGTGTGTGTGTGTGTGTGTGTGTGTGTGAACTCAAGTGAGGGGAGTCGCAGAAGGGGAAGCAGAGGGACAAGCAGACTCCACACTGAGTACAGAGCCTGACGTGGAGCTCAATCTCATGACCTGAGCTGAAACCAACAGTTGGACGCTTAACTGACTGAGCCACCCAGAAGCCCAAGGTTGCCTTTTAATTTTGTTGATTGTTTCCTTCACTGTGCAGAAGTTTTTATCTTGATGAAGTCCCAATAGTTCATGTTTGCTTTTGTTTCCTGTGCCTCCAGAGATGTGTCTCGTAAGAAGTTGCTATGGCCAGGTCAAAAAGGTTGCTGTGTTCTCCTCTAGGATCTTGATGGTTTCCGGTCTCACATTTAGGTCTTCCATCATTTTGAATTTATTTTTGTGTATGATGTAAGAAAGTGATGCAGTTTCATTCTTCGCATGTGGCTGTCCAGTTTTACCAACACCATTTGTTGAAGAGACCATCTTTTTTCCATTGGATATTCTTTCCTGCTTTGTCAAAGATTAGTTGACAATATAGTGTGGGTCAGTTTCTGGGTTTTCTATTCTGTTCCACTGATCTACGGGTCTGTTTTTGTGCCAATACCATACTGTCTCGATCACTACAGCTTTGTAATATAGCTTGAAGTCCGGAATTGTGATGCCTCCAGCTTTTCTTTTTCTTTTTTTTTTTTTAAAGATTTATTTATTTATTTGACAGAGACAGCCAGTGAGAGAGGGAACACAAGCAGGGGGAGTGGGAGAGGAAGAAGCAGGCTCCTAGTGGAGGAGCCCGATGTGGGGCTCGATACCAGAATGCCGGGATCACGCCCTGAGCCAAAGGCAGAGGCTTAATGACTGCGCTACCCCGGCGCCCTGCTTTTCTCTTTCAAGATTAACTTTGGCTATTTGAGGTCTTTCCTGCGTCCATACAAATTTTAGGATTGTTCGTTCTAGCTCTGTGAAAAATGCTGGTGGTATTTTGATAGGGATTGCGTTAAATGTGTAGATTACTTTGGGTAGTACAAACATTCTAACATATTTGTTCTTCTAATCCATGAGCATGGAATGTTCTTCCATTTCTTTGTGTCATCTTCAATTTCTTTTGTAAATGTTCTATAGTTTTCAGAGAACACATCTTTTACCTCTTTGGTTAGATATTTCCTAGGTATCTTATAGAACCTTGAAATTTCTTGAGTGATAGGAGTGTCTGTTATTCATGATGGGACCTGATAGCTTATATTGAGTTGACTCACAGTGAGTGCCTAGATAGGTTATGCTAAGGAGATGAGTCAGGACAGGGCTGGCCACACCAGAAAGACTAGCCATGTAATTAGAGGGTTGGGGCTTTGAGTCACATGACATTAGCCTGACCTCTGGAGAAGGGAGAGGAACTAGAGAGGAGTTCAGCTATACAGCTAATAAGTTAATCAATCATGACTTTGTAAATAAGCCCTAATAAAAACTCTGGCTTAGATGAGCTTCCCTAGTTAACAATACTCTGTGCATAATTGATGCGCAAGGAGGGTGATGTGCCTAGACTCCACAGGAAGAGGACACTGGATGTTAAGTGTTTGGGATGGTGGGTAGAAGAAAGGCAATTTTAATTGTGTAAGTGTGAAATTTAAAGGCAAAGAAAATGATACTAAATCTACCTTCTTTGCTACATACTGTATGATTTCATTTATGAGATGTCTGGAATAGGCAATCTACCAAAAAAGTAGAAAGTTGATTAGTGGCTGCCCAGGGCTTGGGGAGAATAGGAGCTGGAAGGTGAAGGGCTGAGGGGTTTCCCTTTGGGGTAATGAAAATATTCTAAAATTAATTATGGCGATGGATGTACAACTCTTGTGAGTATACAAATTCAAACCACTGAATTGTACACTTTAAGGCATGAACTGTATGGTATGTAAATTTTAACTCAATAAAGCTGCTAAAAAAACACCTGATCAAGAAAATGAAAAGACAGGCAACAGACTGGGGAAAAAACAGTTGCAGGAGACACATCTGGTAAAGGACTATTATCTAAAATATACAAAGAACTCTTAAAACTCAGCATTAAAAACAACCCAATTTAAAAAATGGGCCAAAGGCCTTAACAGACACCTCACCAAGAAGATACACAGACGGCAAATAAGCATATGAAAAGATGTGATGCACCATATACCATCAGGGAAATGCAAAATAAAACAATAAGATACTAGTACACACCTCCTATAATGGCCAAAATTCCTAACATTGATAATGTTAAATGCTGGCGAGGATGTGGATAACAGGAACTTTCATTCATTGTTGATGGGAATGTAAAAATGGTATGGCTACTTTAGAAAATAGTTTGCCGGTTTCTTATTAAACTAAACATACTCTTACCACACTATCCAACAATCATGCTCCTTGGTGTTTATGGAAAGGAGGTGAAAACTTATGACCACACAAAAACCTGCACGTGGATTTTATAGCAGCTTTATTCATAACTGCCAAAACTTAGAAGCAACCAAGATGTCCATTAGATCAATAATATGCAGTACATCCAGATAATGGAATATTATTTAGCACTAAAAAGAAATAAGCTATGAAGTCATGAGGAGGAAACTTCAGTGTATATTACTAAGTGAAAGAAGCCAATCTGAAAAGGCTACATACTGTAAGGTTCCAACTACATGATCTTCAGGAAAAGCTTAAACTACGGAGACAGTAAAAAGTTAGTGGTTGTCAGAGGCTAGAGGGAAGGGAGGGATGAACAGACAGGGCATAATTTCTAGGGCAGTGAAACTACTCTGTATGATACCATAATGGTGGAAACATGAAATCATACCTTTGTTCAAACCTACGGAATGTACAATGCTGAGTGAGTCCTAATGTACACGATGGATTTTGGGAGATAATGATCAGTGTAGGTTGATCAATTGTAACAAATGCGGGGCGCCTGGCTAGCCCAGTTGGTGGACCACGCCAACTCTTGATCACAGGGTTCTAAGTTCGAGGCCCATGTTGGGTATAAAGATTACTCAAAAATAAAATATTTAAAAAAATTATAACAAATGTACCACTCTTGTAGAGGATGGTGATAACAGGAGAGGCTATGGATTTGTGCAGGCAGGGTGCTCTCAATTTTTCTCTGAACCTAACACTTCTTTAAAAAAATTAAGTCTATTAAGAAAAAGCACAAACAAAAAACAAAAGGATTAAGTAGGAGGCACACAGATATATGTAACTATTAAATCTATTAAGAAAGCAAAAAACAAAAACAAAAATATCCCTCTTACCTTGAAAACCCCCACTGCGGATTTGAAAAAATGTTTACTTTCAGTATACAATAAACACGTAAGGACAGATGTAAGAGTGAATGATAAGAATAAGGGCCAAAGAGTATGGGTAAAAGGTTGGTGGGCAGGCCATTTAATTATACTGTAATATAAAAATATTTTATAAAAATTCAGTCACCATTGAAGCTTGCAAGTTTTTTTTTGTTTTGTTTTTTTTCAAAGATTTTATTTATTTATTTGACAGAGATAGAGACAGCCAGCGAGAGAGGGAACACAAGCAGGGGGAGTGGGAGAGGAAGAAGCAGGCTCATAGCGGAGGAGCCTGATGTGGGGCTCGATCCCACAACGCCGGGATCACGCCCTGAGCCGAAGGCAGACGCCTAACCGCTGAGCCACCCAGGTGCCCCGAAGCTTGCAAGTTTTACGTGTAATTCTGATGTACTTAGAATTCATGGAAACTTACAAAGTTAAAGATGATCTTATCGGTAGAAAAGAAATTCTAAACCAGCTTAGCCAAAAGAAGCATTTTGATTGCCTAATTTAACTTTGTAAAGGAGAAGTAAATCTTATAGCTGGTCTCTGTAAACCTCACAGCTGGAACATTCTAACAGCACCTTGCAGTTTCCAGTGATCAAAGTAAGTTACTTTATATACTAAACTAAGAATTTCATAATAGAAATAATGCAACACCAGGGGGTGTGGTTATCATGAAATAATTACACTCCTGGGAGATTACAGGCACAAGACTGTACCCCAGGGGTGTGATTATCCCATGATAACCACATCCACTGAAATTGCATTATTGCAAAAATAATCTCTATTCACTGGTGAGACATTATTCAATAGGTGATTTTTTAAAATGGAAAGATTTTTTAGCTTGAATCAGCAAGTGGATTAGGAAATTGGCCAGTTTATTTTTCATTGCATTCAAATTCAGAATACAACATCTTTATTATCTGCTTCCCTATTTGATATAGTAGAGTTTTTTATTTTGTTTTTGAGAAAACTTTAAGAGTTTCTCTTAGTGTTAGTTAAGTGGCACTGCTAAATTCAGGTCGAACTGCAAACATATTAACTGAGCAATAAAATTTTAAATAATTTACTTCTATGTACAAAACTTTCAATTTTTCTAAAATAATATTCACTTAAAAATTACAAACGTACAACCAGTGTTAATATATTAATATATTCGTCTACTTCCTGCCATTTTTCTACAAGAAGCTGTCTATAGATAGCAAGAGAAACACGGATGGAATCCAGGTAGCTACTTTGTTTTATAATCTGCTTTTTTTATTTGGCCAAATGTTTTCAACAACATCCATATCATTAGGAAATCTTCATATCATATCAATTGTTCTTTCCGTACAGCTGAAGCTGATGGTTCTCAACCGTGACAGTGCATCAGAAATAGATCAGTAACTTTCATCATCTTCTGTGGTATCACAGATGGTGAAAGTTACTGATCTATTTTTGCCATAATTTTATCACAGAATTCAGTGCCTTGAGATATTCTCAGATGAGTAAAATAGAGGATTTAAGAAATGAAAAAATATCCTGTGTATTTACCAGTATTTGTTCTCACACATTTGTCAGTTTCAAAGGAAAAAATGGAAATGGAAAATTTCCTAATGCCTTTTTCTACAAAGAGTGAGGCAAAGAATTAATTCAGACTGCTAGTTATTTCTCATCATGAACATACCATTTACAAAATACCAGTAACTCTTTGCTTTCTTTAGCTGTTCCAACTATTCTGAAAATAAATTTAACATAGGAGTACGAAGGAAAACATTAGCCTTCTGAAGGATCTCATGAGATAGTCAATGTCTGTAAAGCCTAAATTTTAAGTTTCTTTCCCAATTTTAATCACACATTTTAACATAAAAGTAAATGAAAGTCACTTGTAATTACAACAAATTACTAAACTATTTTCATTCTCTCATGTTTCCTTCCAGTCCCAATATATATGCATGTAGTTTTATATTATCAAAACCATAATATAGATTCAATTAGTATTCCTTAATTCACTAAATATATCAATTTATTTTGCCTTTCCCCTAGTGCTGGATATTTAGTTTATAAGAGTGAAAAATTAGAAATGATGCTGAAATGAACATTTCCCTTAAAATAAAAAAAGGATTTTCATCACATTACCACCTTTTCTTCTCCACTCTACTTTCTTCTCCACTGTATATTCCAAAAACAATATACACCACACCACACAGGGTATTCATTGGCATCATTTTTGCCTAAACCTGTTTTCCCAAATTTACAGATCATGACCATCCTCTAGGGGTGAAATCTCAGACTCCTCTCAGAACTCTGATTTGATAGGGGCTTGGGAGCCAATATCTGTCTTTAACAAAAAAAAAAAAAAAAAAAAAATTTTTTAAGAGAGAGCATGGAGACTGGGGAAGTGCAAAGGGAGGGGGAGGGAGAGAGAAAGACACAGAGAGAGGGAATCTCAAGCAGCCTCCCCGCTGAGTGCAGAGCCCAGCACACGCAGGGCTCAACCTCACGACCCTGAGATCACAACCAGAACCGAAATCACAAGTCAGATGCTTAACCAACTGAGCCACCCAGGAGTCCCCCCTTATCACTTTCTTATAAATTCCTGGAAAGTGAATTTCTAGGTAAAAGGGTATGAATGTTTTTAAGGCTTTTGATACATATGATCAAATGCCTCTTTAAAAAGGTATTCCAATCATGGAACATTGCATCAAAAACTGGGGATGTACTGTATGGTGACTAATATAACAAAATAAAAATTATAAAAAAAATAAAATAAAAAATAAAAAGGTATTCCAATTTATCAACAATAGATTAAAATGTTAATTTTACCACACTTGCTTCAACACTGGATGTATACTTCTTCTTTTTTTTTTTTTTTTTAAAGATTTTATTCATTTATTTGACAGAGAGTGAGATAGCCAGTGAGAGAGGGAACACAAGCAGGGAGAGTGGGAGAGGAAGAAGCAGACTTCCTAGCAGAGCAGGGAGCCTGATGCAGGGAGCCTGATCTCCAGGACCCCGGGATCACGCTCTAAGCCGAAGGCAGACCCTTAACGACTGAGCCACCCAGGCGCCTCTGGATGTATACTTCTTTTAAACCTTTACCAAATTTGGTAGCAAGAAGATAATATATTATTTTAGTTTCATTTCTTTGGTTATTTTTTTTTAAAGGTTTTATTTATTTGACGGAGAGAGAGAGAGAGACAGACAGAGCACAAGCAGGGGGAGCAGCAGAGGGAGAAGCAGGCCCTGCTGACTAAGCAGGGAGCCTGACGTGGCGCTTGATCCCAGAACCCTGAGATCATGACCTGAGCCAAAGGCAGATGCTTAACTGACTGAGCCACCCAGGCACCCCTATTTCTTTGGTTCCTAATGCTGTTGAAAATGTCCTCATAGGTTTAATGGACATTTGGAGTCCTCCTTTTCTAAGCTACCTATATTTATGTCTTTTGCTCTTTTGCGTTTGTATGTTCATCTTTTTCGTGTTGACTTGAAAGAACATTTTATATATTAGGGATATCGACTATAGTATTTCAATAAAGTTAATACTTTTTTTACCCTCTACCACCCCACTGCTCAATTCATTTAGATAACGGAGAAACAGTCACTAATTTGTAGACATCTCAAGCTTGGTTAAAAAAATGTTAAGACTTACCAGGAGCCAAAAAAATGAGCATTTTTCTATTTAGTTCACTTTATTTTGAAAAAGTTCATTTCATTGAAGAACAGTACTACAGTATAACCCCACCATAAGTGGGCTCCAAAAACTTCATATAAAATGATTACTTTTAAGTTTATGAATGTAAATGGATGGTGGAGAAGACATAATAACCAGCTCTGTTGTATCTGAATTCACCATTTCCAATACTTTTTTTTTTTAAGACTTTATTTATTTGTCAGAGAGACAGAGAGAGCACAAGCAGTGGGAGTGGCAGGCAGAGCAGGCAGATGGAGAAGCAGGCTCCCCACTGAGCAAGGAGCCCGATGTGGAACTCGATCCCTGGACCCTAGGACCATGATCTGAGCCAAAGGCAGACACTTAACCGACCGAGCCACCCAGGTACCCCTCACCATTTCCAATACTCTCAAAAACAGGTAATAGCACAAGTTCTTTTGGTTGTTGTTATAGACTTTCTAATATAGAATCAAGACAAAGCAGGTCTATTGATTACTAAATAAAAGGCTAAGTCTGGAATCTATCCTACTCATTCTCTCAGAAGCAGGATCAAAGTAAGATGAAGCTGGGGAACAAAGACAGCCATTACCACTGCCTGCCCCTAGCTAATACAGGAGTCATAGAGTTGTAACACTGGAACGAAGGAAAAATGAGAAAGATGTAATCCCTTCCAGAAAACACATATACCTTTCAGATATAACACCAAATTCTAGGACTACTAAAATTAGTGGTCAGAAATATTTGACCCAACGGGTTCTTCATATATGACCTAGTCAACCCCCAAGTTCTTCGGGGCTTTATTTCTTTTGGGACGTCTCTCTTCTTTCACCAGGTGAGTGGGGGCAGGGGAGGAGGGAACATCAGTATGTGGGTTTTGTTTTTTTTTTTAAAGATTTTATTTATTTATTCGACAGAGCTAGAGACAGCCAGCGAGAGAGGAAACACAAGCAGGGGGAGTGGGAGAGGCAGAAGCAGGCTCCTAGCGGAGGAGCCTGACATGGGGCTCGATCGCATTAACGTCGGGATCACGCCCTGAGCCGAAGGCAGACGCTTAACCGCTGTGCCAGCCAGGCGCCCCCAGTATGTGGGTTTTAAGAGTACCTGCACTGTGGAATCAGTGGGATGTTCTTTTGTTAGAGATTGCCAGACCAAGTTCTGTACCAACATTCTCTCACCAATGAGCAAATAGTTTCCCTCTATGTAAAATGTGGTTTCTAAATCTTCTTTAGAGCAGTAAGAATTAAAAAAAAAATCAATAGTAATACTCTGTCTGTGTACTTCTCTACCCATTCTAACATCCATAACACCATAAAAGAAACAGTGTCAAGGGGCTCCTTGGTGGCTCAGTCGGTTAAGCCTACAACTCTTGGTCTCAGCTCAGATCTTGATCTCAGGGTCGAGAATTCAAACCTTGCACTGGGCTCCACTTTTAAAAAAGTCTATCTCTGTCGAATAAATAAATAAAAAAAAATCTTAAAAAAAAAAGGTTCTCTAGCTTCTTAAATAATGCTGAAAAATCTCGTGAGTTATACTATCATCCTTATTTTCAGATGAGTTGAAGCTCATAAAAGTGAAGTAACTTGTTTTAGATTACAGAGTTAAGCAAGTTATTTTTATTTATAATTATTATGACTTACAGTTGGACTGGTGTGGCTGTCTCAATAATATACTAATAAGTCACTAATAAATTTAAAACTTCTCAGCTTTAACATGTGAGAACTCAAATGATCCAAACCAAATTAGACCAATTTTTCTAAGTCATCAATAATAGGCAGGAAGGTAAATAACTTTCAAGTAAAACTCAATTTTAACATATTTAACATTTCTTTTTTTAAAGATTTTATTTATTTATTTGACAGAGAGAGACAGCCAGTGAGAGAGGGAACACAAGCAGGGGGAGTGGGAGAGGAAGAAGCAGGCTCCCAGCGGAGGAGCCTGATGTGGGGCTCGATCCCAGAACGCCAGGATCACGCCCTGAGCCAGAGGCAGAGGCTTAACGACTGCGCCACCCAGGCGCCCCCATATTTAACATATTTTTAAACTCAGTTTTGATTTTACCTCTGAACTAAAAATGATGCAATTGCTGAGTCTTCTAGTTGGCCTACATTTATAATTCTGGAGGACATGAATATGAGAAATAACCGTTTCTTCCTTCTATTTTTAGGTTACTAACCTGATGAAGTATGCTCAATATATCTTTTACCTTTTTCGCTTTTAAAGATTTTATTTATTTACTTGACAGAGAGAAAGAGGGAGAGAGAGAGCACAGGCAGGTGGAGGAGCAGGCAGAGGGAGAAGGGAGAAGCAGGCTCTCGCCCAATGTGGGGCTCGAACCCAGGACCTTGGGATCATGACCTGAGCCGAAGTCAGACACTTAACCGACGGAGCCACTCAGGCATTCCTATCTTTTACCTTTAAAATCAAGTTTATAGGGCCCTGGGCTAGAAAAATTAAATTCTAATACAGAGCATTTCAAAATCAAAATATATTATCAGAGTTTCCCATTGATCATATTTTGGGTACATGACTTAGTCCAAAAAAACCAAACCAAAGGAAAACAAAACCCAGAGAAATTAAAGAAAAATGTTATCTTTCCTTGTTTGTCCTTGATACAAATTCTAACACAAACATAATTCATGTCTAGTGCTTACCTGAGCCATCAGTGGGAACTGAACTTGCATTGATTCCAGAAAGACCAAACAGAGGACATTCTCGATCTGTGTTGACATGACCCCATTTGTGACATTTAATGCACCTCACATTTCGAACCTGAGAAATAGTAACCATTATTTTAGTTATTTAGATAGTAAAAATCTAAGTTCAAATCCCTACTCCTTGTTAGAGTTTAAGTTAAATTACTGTCATTTTTTTTTAAAAGATTTTATTTATTTATTTGACAGAGACAGCCAGCGAGAGAGGGAACACAAGCAGGGGGAGTGGGAGAGGAAGAAGCAGGCTCCCAGCGGAGGAGCCTGATGTGGGGCTCGATCCCAGAACGCTGGGATCACGCCCCGAGCCGAAAGCAGACGCTTAACAACTGCGCCACCCAGGCGCCCCTAAATTACTGTCATTTTTTAAAAGATTTCCAGTGAAAGACTACATAACTATATTTGGTAATTTAACATAAATACTAAAATCTTTTATAAATTCTGCCTAAAAGCTAAATTGAATCCTATTTCTTTTTGACTGTTACTTGGTGGCAATAAAAAATGTCATCCAAAAAGAAATGGTAAAATACCAAAAAGGAAATACGTCATGGCTTAGTCTTAAATTCTCTAAATTTTAAAAGTTAACCTTTAACGTTTCTGTTTCCTAATCAGGGGTTGGCAAACTTTTTCTGTAAGGGACCAGATAGTAAATATTTTAGGCTTTATGGGCCAGAGGTCTCTGTTCCAACTCTGCCAATGTAGCAGGAAAGTAGGCACAGATAATATGTAAATGAGTAAGCAAGGCAGGATTCCAAAAAATGTTATTTCCAACAAGAATCTGGCCTTCTGGTGATACTTTGTTCCGGTTCTAAACAAATAGTTTTACATTGTTTCTTAACCTTGAGCTAATTCTCCAAATTCCTGAAAACTGAAGAGACCCTTATCATTATAACCCTCAGTACAAAACTTTGATTCCTATCTTTTTTTTTTTAAACAGGAGAAAATCAAACTTAATAGGCATATGCACAGGGAATCCACATGGACATGAGAGTCCTGATTCCTATTTTATTAGTCTGCTACATTTAACATTTTCTCCCCTAGTCCTTTTACTATCTAATACAAATCAAAACCAAAGAGCCCTTGTCAGTTTATATACCTTTTGGACAACAGTATAAAGAACTATTTATTAAATAAAAATTATTCTTACAGAGTAAAATATGGGTCACTTGCCTGAATACCAAAAGGCTGATCTCTGATGTTCATGTCATCTTTGGCATATCTATTAAGTAGAGAATATGTACAAACACAAAATTAAGAACAATTTAATAAACTGAACAGCAGTTATCCTGAAAATGGTTTTATAGTTCTAAATATATTATAAAATGTATAACTTCAATAAATATACAGAACTATGAAATCTATTTAGCATTTCCAAATACCACTTCATCATTAACTGTCCAGTTTGATGATTTGTAATTTAAAAAAATGGAAAACTATATAAAATTAAGTCTATGATCAAGTAAATTAGCTGTATAAAACAAATCATGTAAAATACCTTTCACATTAGTTGCCTACACTAGTGAACGAAAAGGCAACACAAGATGGGATATTAGATAAAGTTAGTGATACATATTTCATCTTAAAAGAAAACTGGCTCTTACTTTTCCCGGGGGGCTCCTTTCTGCCATTCAAATTTGTATTCGGTCTCTCCTTCTGTTTCTTCTTTCTAAAAACATTGAGAAGTCTTTCAATTTTTCCATAAAATTACAATCTATTGCCAAGTAAATCCAAACACAGAAAATAGTACTTTACCTCTTTGTTTTCTTGATTGCATATCAAAGATATGGGAGAAAAAAAAGAGCTTAAGTTAAAAACTTCAACATTAAAGTCTGCTATCATATACCATACTATGATGTCATGGTATTTAATTGTAACTTGTAAGAAATTATTGGTTTCTTTTTTTCTTCTTTCACAAGATAAAATTCAAATCACTAAAGGATAATTACAATATTGAACAAGACAGTACGCAATAAGCACGTTAATTCCTAGTTCTTAAACTTTTATATTTTTCATTGACAGAATATTATACTATCTATAAGTATATTCAATAAGAAGGACTAAAGATGTATACACAAATTATAAAAGAATAAATGCACTCCTGTTGATGCGGACATTTTTTCCTCCTCAAAGGTCAAGTCATTAAAAAAAAGTCAAGTCATGAAATATTACTAGATTAATTATTTTTAATATTTATTCTACTGTACTGAATTCAGTATTTTAAAATTATCTTTACAGAATAATAGCAATTTTAAAAGATGAAGAGCAACTTTTATGTATGTATGTATAGTATGTATTTAAAGATTATGTATTTATTTAGAGAGAATGCAAGCACAGAGAGGGAGAGAGAATCCCAAGCAGACTCTGCACTGAGCACAGAGCCCAACACAGGGCTCAGTCTCACGTACCTGAGATCATGACCTGGCCAAAATCAAGAGTTGGGACACTAAACAACTGAGCCACCCATGAGCCCCAAAAGATGAAGAACAACTTTTAAAAAATGTCTGTTATAGGGGCGCCTGGGTGGCGCAGTCGTTAAGCGTCTGCCTTCGGCTCAGGGCGTGATCCCGGCATTCTGGGATCGAGTCCCACATTGGGCTCCTCTGCTGGGAGCCTGCTTCTTCCTCTCCCACTCCCCCTGCTTGTGTTCTCTCTCTTGCTGGCTGTCTCTCATAAATAAATAAAATCTTTAAAAAAAAAATGTCTGTTATAATAGTTCTCAATCTTTAGTTGTAAACACATCAAAGACTTAAAAAAAAAAAAAGGAAATGAGGCAAGTACCTTTTTTAGCTCCTGGTGGGGCCTCATACATGAAATTAAGGCCATTCTTTACACGCTCATCTCCCATAAGCAACCTAAATGAAAACAATAAATAAAGTTAACAATTTTATATAGGAGGAAAAATTACAGAATAACTGTTCCCCATCTCCCAAAACCCTAAGGGAATTAAGAGAAACTATTGTTGTTGGAGATAAAGGCCCAAAACTTGACTTCACTGATTAGATACCACCTGAAGTACATGAATGGAAATGCAAACAGTGCTGCCTCTATAGTGACTGGTTTTAATTTCTGAGACGTTCTCATTACCTGAGAGATCTTCGCCCTTCCAACAGAAAAGGGGAAAAAAATGCCATGGTCACTCTCACATGCTTTTCTTAAACTTTGAAATGCTATGGAAATAATGACAGCTTTGAAATCCTATATGCCAGCACAAATTTGGAATTAAGTTAAATAGTGCCAACATTTTTTCTTAATTGTGAGGGATCAAACAGTTTTGGAAAAATGAGTCTCTCTGGAATTTCTTTAGAAAGTCAAATCCAATTAATGCTTGTAATAAGAGTCAATGTCAATAGGAGAATCAAATTCTTTGATGAGGCCAAAGAGGAGAGAATAAGTTTAAAGATATTTTACAACAGGTTAATTACTATGATGGAATCAGTGTCTGCTGCACCTCAAAGATCATTTTCTTTATAATTCTAACACTGAAAATTCCCAGTTTGGGTTCTGTTTAGAGAGATATGCTGTGATTTTTTTTAAAAAAAGCTCTGCAATAAATTGAATGACTGGTTGAGTTAAAGTTTTAATTCATAAGATCCAAGTAAGTACTGATTATAAAGATGAGAGCTAAAGAGTGAATAGACTTTCCTCTTACATTTGAAAAAGGCAATCACAAAGGGTATATTACATAATTATAATTCTTCTCTTATTTCCGTTGGAATTTATAAAGAACTTAAAAAAAAAAAAAGGAAGAGAGAAAAAAAAAAAAAAAACCAGGCGAGCGAAAGGATGAGAGGATCTATATCCATACAACGTAATATTATTTTGCAATAAAAAGGAATGAACTACTGATACATGCTACAAAATAGATGAACTTCGAAAACATTATACTAAGTAAAAGAAGCCAGTCACAAAAGCCAATTTATATGTATGATCCCATTTATATGCCAAGTCCAGAATAGGCAAATCTACAGAAACAGAAAGTGAATTAGTGGTTGCTTAGGGTTGAGAGGTAGAAGGGACAGGGTGTGGGAATGGGAAGTAACTGCTAACAGGTACAATATTTCTTTTTCAGATGATAAAATGTTCTGATATTAGATTACGGTGACAGCTCCAAGACTCTGTAAATATATATACTTAAAGCCAACATTCATTTTTAACAGATTATATCTTAAATTAACACCATTTTAAAAGTTAAAATCAAGCACATGAAAAGCTCAATATCACTAGTTATTAGAGAAATACAAATATAAGCCACAGAGAAATAGAAATTAAAACCATGACATACCACTTCACACTAATTAGGATGGCTATTATGAAAAAAAAAAAAGGAAAATAATAAACGTTGGCAAGGACATGGAGAAAATGGAATCCTTGTGCAATAGTTGAGTTAGGCTCAATTGCTTACTGGTAGTAATGTAAAATGGTGCAGCTACTATGGAAGAGTTTGGTGGTTCTTTAAAAGCTACACACAGAATTACTATATGATCCAGCAAGTCTACTCCTAAGTATATACCTAAAGGAACTGAAAGCAGGGACTTGAACAGACAGATATTTGCATGCCAATGTTTATAGCAGCATTACTCACAATAGCCAAAAGGCAGAAACAACTCAAGTGTCCATACATGGATAGATGGATAAACAAAATATGGTATATACATACAATGGAATATTATTTAGCCATAAAAAGAAAAAAGTTCTGACACATGCTATAATATGGATCAATCTCGAACACACTGTGCTAGTGAAGTCAGTCAGATGCAGAGAGATACATATTTAGATTCTACTTACAGGAGGCACCTATAACAGGCAAATTCATAGACAGAAAGTAAAACAGTGGTTACCAGGGGCTGGATATAGGAGCTAAGTTGGTAGAGCAGCGAAAGGCCAAAATTGAAATAATCTGAGCAACAAAATAAATAACAATAGTATTGGATTATAACCCATTAAATAAATAACTCTGAGTCCATAGTGATAGAAATAAATAATTAAATAAATAACTAAATGAGGGAAAGGGAAAATTCTTCTTTCCAGAGGAATTCAAATTTTCAAATTGTAGGGGGAATGAGAATAGATTAGAATACCACAGTAATAATTGATGCAGGCAATATCCACCAGTGAATGCTAAATTAGTGAACAAAAGTTCAATGAAAAACAGGATATTTGTATAGCTTCAAATATTTAATTATAAAGAGAATAAAGTAACTCTTTTTTTAGATAAAGAATAAACAGGGGGCGCCTGACTGGCTCAGTTGGTAAAATGTGTGACTCTTGATCTCAGGGTCTTGAGTTCAAGCCTCATGTTGGGCGTGGAGCCTACTTAATTAAAAAAAAAAAAAGAATTAACAGTATAACCTGTTGCAAACCTACTTTTCCACTTCCACTATCTCTTTATCAGCCTAACTCAACTATTGGTTGCTTCCCTGAATACCCTCTCTACTTTCCTGTGATCTTTAATAAGCTTTTACTATATGTAAGTCAGGGTTTCTCAACAGTGGTACCACTGACATTTTGGACCAGATCATTCTTTGTTGTGTGGGGCTGTCCTGCATATTGTAGGTTGTTTTCTTTGGATGTAAGTTGTTTTGCAGCATCCCTAGTCTCCACTCCCTAGCTGCTGGTAGCATCCAACCTCTGACCTGTGATAATCAAAAATGTGTCTGAACACCGCCACATGTCTCCTGGCAAGGGGGTGAGGTGTGTGTGTGTGGGGGGGAGAATAATGGCCTTCAGATGAGAACCACTGGCCTAAATCCTTAACATTCTTCATAGTTCAGTTCAAATGTCACTTCTTTCATGAAGTCTTACCTTGTTACCCCAAATGGAATTATTCTGTCCTACATTAGCATGCTATAGTCTTTAAAACATTGTGTTTTTAATATATCAATTATACTCAGCTTTGAACTAGATGTACATATCCCTTACTAAATATTCCTGAGGGCAGAGACAAACTACGTATCACACTTTTATAGGCCCCTATAACAAACAGGCCTGCTATTTATTGTCTTGCATGAAAGCAGGTACTCAATAAAAGTTAATCAGATTAAATAGAATTAGTGAGAAAAATACTTAATTGAACTAAAAGTTTTATTTCTATAATTTCACTCTGGATATGCTATATTTTAAAGAGAATATTTAGTAACAGTTTAGTAATACTTATGTTCCATATTTTGATGAAAAACAGAAACGAGCTTAAGAAAGTATGGTCTATGTAGCTAAAGCACCACTATTCACTTGCTTGATTAACCAAGAGCAACCAGCTTCAGAGTTAAGACTTGCTTATATAAACATAAAATGACAATAGATGTAAGGGCAGGTACTGTGCTGGAATAAACCAATAAAGAACTCTAGCTATGATCCTGCCATTAATAAAGCAGTGACATGCAGGTCAAGTAGAGACACTTCATTTTACTTTTTGAAGGTGTCCTGTGCATCTCTTCATTTCAGTACACGCTAAAGAAATAGCTTTGTAAGCAGTCTCAGTAGTTCAAGTGTAGACTTTCATTGTTTTTCCAAGCTTTATCTAAGTTGGGATTTGCTCATAAACTGTATATGGAGTCACATCAATGTATGTTTTATGTGAATTATGGGGAAGGTTGGAAAAAGTGGCAACGTACAGATATGAGAGTACAGAGGGTACATAGGAAATAGAATCCTATCATTGCGGCATTCAATTCAAAAAAGTTAATGTATGATTTAGTAAGTGATCATTCTTATGCAATTGATTATTCTAAAAACACTAGTGTATAAGCAAAATCAGTCAGAGAAAGACAATTTCCATATGATCTCACTGATACATGGAATTTAAACAAAACAGACGATCATAGGGGAAGAGAGGGAAAAATAAAACAAGATGAAATCAGAGAGGAAGACAAACCATAAGAAACTTAATCATAGGAAACAAACTGAGGGTTGCTGGAGGGGAGGCGAGTAGAGGGACAGGGTAACTGGGTGATGGACATTAAAGAGAGCACGTGATGTAATGAGTGCTGGGTATTATAGAAGATTGATGAATCACTGACTTCTACCTCTGAAACCATTAATACATTACATGTTAATTAACTGAATTAAAAAAAAGCCAACCACACACAAAAAAATAAAAACACTAGCACAGTGGAATTTCTTACCTATTATCATATGATTCTTGTTCTTTAAGATACTGTTGCATTAATTCTTCTTGTTTCTTCTTATCATATGATATTTTCTGTTCTGCCATCCATACCTAAATTAATGAAGTATAAGATTTAATTTAAAGAGAAAGTTTGCTTTTCTTTTATAATAAAATACAAAATGCTATCATATATAGTTTACAACATAACCTATTTTGGCCATAATGACATTACCACAAAAGAATAGCTATAAAGTCTGATTTGTGCCTTGATACAGGTCCTTAAATCTAGTCATTCAAATAGCTAAACTTTCAGGCAAAACTATCAAACTTAAGAACCACTCTGAGCACCTGTGGTACAATAGCTTCCTGCACTGAGTCTCTGTGTTATCTCAGAGAACAGAATGACCATCTCTCTAGATGGAGTATGTCTAGTCTAGAAAACACAGCAGGAATAAGCAATGTCCACAAATGCCAATGGGTAACACAGACACTCCAAAAGAGGAGAAATGGAGGATAAGGAAAAGAAAAAAAAAGAAAAGAAATTGAAAGGTAGTTGTAGAAAAAAGGGAAGCGACAAGAGAGGAAACCGAGATAACACAGAGACACATCAAATGTTTTGGAGTTGTTCAATGGCACCAAACCACAGGCTGAATGCGTCCCTATGTGAAATCCTCAGAATCATAAAAGTGGTGGAGGTAAAAAGCCCATACAACTTACACGAGGATACTTAATCAGGTTATTTCAAGGTTTAAAAGGTATCAATGCCTTCCTACTGCTTTTAGAGTAAAGGACACCGTATTTGACAACCATTCAATGTAAACAGCAAGTCAAAACTTTCTCTCCAAATATGCTAAGTTTTAAGAAGGTAAACTGGAGGACAAATACTTACATTGATTAAATTGTAATTATTAACTGTGGGGGCAAATAGATATGGGGAGGAGGGTGTGGGCAGTTACCAGTATTTTAGTAGTGACGAAATAGGAAGGTTCTAAGGGGACACTGTTTTAGATGTGGACAAGAAGAATTCATATGGAAATAAAAGCAAGAAGAGAAATGAAACCAGAAACTTCTTTTGGTGTAAGTTTCCTGAAAGTTTCTTCCACTGACTTCATATTTACCAATGGAATGTTACAGTACAAAAAAACCCTACACTTGGGATAGGCAGTAAAAAGCACATTTGGCATTTTCACTGTAGCTCAAAGTGAAAACAGCTGCAACAAAGACATGCAGGGTGTCACTGCCTGATAGAATAACACATTCATAATAACACTCAAATGAATAACATATTATTTCTAACAGAATAACTACCATTTATTTAAAGTTCTAGATTTTACAAAGTTATTTTACTAGTCTCAACTGCTCAAGAGCTTAAATACATATTGAGTACCATGGACTGGAATAAAAATAAAACACATTTTTGCCTTCAAAATGCTCAGAATCTGTAATAAAAAAATCACATAGCTTTTCTGTATGTTCAAGATATTTCATAAGAAAAATGAATTGTGTAGATAATAATGAAGTTTGATATCTGGATAATAGAAATATGCACAAGATAAATAGAACAAGACAGGGATTAGAGGACAGGAGGAAGTCTGCTATAATGGAAAGCTTTCTAGCAAGTTTTGGTTTTTGGAAGTTAATTTTTTAAAAGATTTATTTATTTATTTTAGAGAGAGGAGAGAGTGTGCTCATGTGAGCAGGGGCGGAGGGGGAGAATCTGAAGCAGACTCCCCAATGAGCGCAGAGCCTGACAGGAGGCACGATCTCATAACCCCGAAATCATGACCTGAGCTGAAACCAAGAGTCAGACACTCAACCGCCTGAGCCACCCAGGCACCCCTAGAGGTTAATTTTTAAATTAAGTAACTATATTCGCAGGTAGTCAAGGTTATAATTTCTTATATATGTTTCCAAAGATGTTCTAATACATATATACATAAAATTTGTATATATGATAGAAAACACACACATTCTTTTCTCACTCTTTTCATAAATGGTAACATATACTGCATATAGGCACACAGAACATGCATAAAATAAAACCGAATATCATGGAGATCATTTCTAGATAAGTAAATAAAAGCTTTCTTTGTTTTGGGGGGAGGAGGGGCTGAATATCATTCTGTGGAGCTACCCCATCATTATTTAACCAATCTCCTGCTCTACTGATGGGCATTTATGTAATTTCCAAACTTTTGCCATTATAAACTCTGCTTCAACAAATAACCCCATACATAAGTAACTTCATACACGTCAAGCAGGGTTTTGAAGAGGATCAAAATTTTGCCAAGGGAAAAACAGGGTAAGATACTACCAGCAGAGGGAACAACTCAGACAAAAGCCCAAACATGTAAAATAGGAACTAAGTAGTTTGATATTACTGGAGTATAAAATCTGAGGAAGAATGGCAATAGGAGATGAAGAAGGAAAAATAAACTGAAATCAGATAAAAGGACTTAATCCTACGGTATTTTAATAAGGAGCCAAAAGAGATCAGATTTGTGCTTTAAAAAAACCACTCTATGGAAACAACACAAATACTCATCAACTGATAAATGGATAAATAGTGCTATATCCATACAGTGGAATTATGCAGCAATAAAAAGGAATACAATACCGATACATTCTACAACATGGATGAACTTTTAAAGCATTATACAAAGAAAAAGAAAGGATTCATAAAAGGCCACAAATTGCATGATTCCATTTATAGAAAATGTCCAGAACAGGCAAACCTACAGAAACAGAAAGCAAGTTACCTAGGGAGGGGGAGTGGGGAAGGTTAAGGACAAATGGACAGTGACTACTAAGAGATACAGGTTTTTTGGGGAGGTGATGAAAATATTCTAAAACTGTTTGTGGTGGTGACTGCATAAATCCGAGAATATACTAAAAACCACTCAATAGTACACTTTAAGTGGGTAATTGTATGGTATGTGAATTATATCTCAATAACGCTGCCAAATTAAAAAAAAAACATTATTCTGATTGATATGTAGAGAAAGAATGGGGTCAAGAGGGGTCAAGACTGGAGTAAAAAAAAAAAAAGCCTGCTAAGAAATTTAACAGTTTAGGTGGAAGATGATGACGGTCTAAGCTAAGAAACAGGCAGTAGTGACAAAGAGGAGAGATGAAGTCAGAAATATTTGGAAGGTAAGATAAAATAGAATTTATTAGCTACCTAGATAAAGGGGTGATGGAAAAGAAATGAATCCTGAATTTCTGGCTTGGGGGTCAGGATGAAGGATTGTGTTACTACCTCTATTTCCTACTAATACAAGATAGGAAGTATAAAAAGAAGAGCAGATTTAGGATGAAAGATATATCCATTTCAGATATGGTGAGTTTGAGATGCCTGTAACATACCAGGATGATACTGTTTAGTATACAGTTGTCTTGAGGTGCCTTGAGCTAGGGGGAGAAAACTGAGAATGTAGATTCAAGAGTCGGGAGTAAAGAGGGAGTAGTTAAAACCATGAAATTGGATGTGATGTCGGGGAAAAGCATATAAAGTAAGGCACAGGCCAAGGATGACGCTCGGGTAACACATGTACTATAGGAGCAAATTAAAAATAAGTTTGTGTGTAGGGGCAATTAACATTTTGTTGAGAAATCCCTCTATGTGGTCCCCCAACGCTAGGTGGTACTTTGTTTCAAAACCTTTATCTGTACCATCTTATTTAGTCCTCATAACAATTTCTCAAGTCTAGGTAACTGATCCTGGTCATTTCAAATTTACAGATTAGGAGACAGGATAAGGGATACTAAATACTTGTGTAAGTTCTCAGGGCTAAAAGTGGGCTGAAATAACTAGAATTCAGGTCTGATTCCAAGGTCAGACTTTTCCTACTTCACCACTCTTGCTTTCCACTGCCATACTATTCAGCACGGTTTTTCTGTACTGCACCAAGGAGACATGTAACTGATTCTTTAAAAAGCCAAACTGAGGGTTTCAGAGAGGAAGGAGGTGGGGGAATGGGAGAGGCTGGGTGATGGGTATTAAGGAGGGCACGTATTGCATGGTGCACTGGGTGTTATACGCAAGTAATGAATCATGGAACTTTACATCAAAAACTAGGGATGTACTGTATGGTGACTAACATAATAAAAAAATATTATTATTTAAAAAAAAAAAAAGCCAAACTGTAGCTCCTGGCTGGCTCAGCCGCAAAGCATTTGACGCCTCATCTCGGGGGTCGCGAGTTCTAGCCCCGCGCTGGGTGTAGAGATTACTTTAAAAAATATAAGCAAATACATAAATAAAGCCAAATGTCGTTGTATATCTGAACCTAATATAACATTGTGTATACTTCAATTAAAAAATACTAAGTAAAAGAAACAGCCAAACTTCAAAGATTTGGTCATCAGACAGACGCTACATCATCGGGCGGGATTTAAAAAGAGGAAGCCAGAGGTGACTTTATTTCCCTTTTAAGATCTATCTTAAATAAACAGGGAATCACCTTTGGACAGGATGGCAGAGTTCAGAAGCCACGATCCCTGGGATCCGAAAAGACAAAACCAGAATCAGCTGAGGAAGTAACGAGGAACCCTTTGATCAGACTTCGAATCAAGATTTACATTCTAGTTGAAAAGCCGACTGAGTAGACGAAGGCTGGCTGATGTAGAATTGGCGTCGAGGGCCAGCTTTGTCAGCGAGTTTCTCAACAAAGAAGAAAGGGCGAGAAGACCAGGGCTTTAGGCCTGGGTAAGAGGCGACTGTCCCAAGAATCCCAGAGACACCACCACTTTCACCTCCAGCAGCCCCTGGGAACCCAGACACCAAGGGCCAGAACCCTCCCCGGCTTCCCTACTTACTTTTTTGATATTGGACTTGGAGGCCGGATGAAAGTCCTTCTTGCACATGAAATTGGCGAAAGATTTCCCCATTTTAAAGCCTAAGGTGGGGAAAGCAGCCGCTGGACCCGTAAACAACGTAAACAAACACGGCCGCCTAACCGGAACTGCGCCGCCAAGGGCAGCGGGAACTTCCGCGGTCAAAGGTGACAGCTTCCGGCAACTGTCGCCTCCGCCTACCGCAGCACGCCCTTCCCCCTTCCTTTGAGGGTAGGTCCTAGGCTGGGGGAGGGGCGTGAACGGGGGAGGGACGTGCGCAGTGGACTTGCGAAGTGGGAAGCCGCGAGGTGCTGCGCGGGCGGGACAGAGGGGCTGCGGGAGGGGCCCGGGGTCTGAGGTGAGCCGGCTGCGGGCTGACTGCCGCCAGCTGGGGTGTGGAGTGTGTGCTGGGTGGGAAGGGGTGTTTGGAGTTCGAACCCTTTATTCTGTGGACTCTGACTCAAGTTACGTAGTTTTCCGCACCGATTTTCTCGTCTGCGTTGTGAAAATAGTAATTCTCGCCCAAACTGTATAGTACGTTAGTACGGATCAAAGGATGTGATGTTTCTGAAAACTCTTAGTGAACTAAAGCATATAAAATAGAATGGCAACTTCACAAGAGCGAGGATTCTATTTTGTTACCGGCTCTACGGTGTCTGGCTCAGAGAGATGTTCATAAACCTTTGTTGAATGATTAATGTGTACTAGGCTCTCGAACGTTTCCATTCTAAATGGGCTAGGTGTTTTCCTAACTAGGTGGCATGTTTCCTTAGCTTCTCGGATGACCGCAGTTAGCGCAGATCATGCAGTACAGCTTGACAGCCCTTGAGACTCCAGGGTTTTCGGTGGACGTGGCTGCTACTGCTGTTAAGGGATCCACCAACCAAGTCCTCTCTTAGAGAGGCAGTGGGTGTGATTGCAAAAATAAACCTTTTGTGAGAAGTTTACTCTTCTATCCAATAATAACTATAACAGCTTTCTTTTGCGTGTCTGATATGTTCCATGCACTATGCAAAAAGTTTTACACATTGTCTTATTAAATTCTAATAACAGCCTCCTGAGATATATACCGACGGGGCAGAAGGCTTAGATAGAGATTAAATAGCCTGCCAAGGTTAGGCAGTGGTAGAAGTAACTTTGGAACACAAAGAGAAGGCGATCCAGGACGTAAAGGTTGAAATTCTCGCAGAAAAGAACGGCAACTATGATATAACTGAGGAACTATCCATAACTGAGGAAAAGAGAAAAGTCTTAGGAGTTTCTTTCTAAAGGTGTTTCTTTCTTACTTGAGTCATTTTGTTTTTTGAATGAAACATTTATTAGATTTACATTTCGTTTTTAAATTGCAAGCGTCTGTTGTGTAAAGCCATTCTAAGGTTTGGGCATTATAAAATAAAGGAAAGCAGGAAATTCTAAAACAGTATGTCCATATTGGAAGCAAATATGTTCTACGAAAATTGAGGATTTAAGAATTTCCAAATTACAAATGAAGACACAATCTTGATATTAAATTCTACAAACAGGATTTACAAGTTATATATGTGAACTTCTTCCTGGAAATATCAACAATTTGGAATTTTATTGACATGATTTTGTATTTGTCTGATTCTGTGAGTCTTTTAAAATTTAAGTCTTCTCAGTATTATAATTTGTGTGTATTCTTCTTGTTTGAGGAAATACTGGGACTTTTCATAAGTTCAGGTGATGAGAATACAAAGATTAATAAAGCATATTCCCAGCCCTCAAGGATCTTGCTGTCCAGAAAGAGACTCGTATATGTACACAAATATGGAAACTCATATGTGTACACAGATATGGTCTTCATAGCAATAGAGTTAAGTGCAGGGGTTCCCAAATATGGAAATAGTGAAATGAAAGAAGATTCAGGGAAGACTTCAGGAGAGGAAGATCTTAGAGGATAAATTTGACCTACAGACTAGAAGGTCGTACTGGTCATTGCTATTTTCTTACTGCTTCTTGTAGTACAAGATTCATTCCCAAGTCGTTTTCTTACTGATTTTTGTAGTACAGTATAAAGTTTAAAACTTTAAGGAACACCCTTTATTAGGTATGGCAATAACATCCCTTGGTCATCAAGTAAAATTCTGTGTTTTGTATATACTAAAAATGTTTTTCTCTTTTTATTTTGCATCTTCTGTATGTTTTTTAGTTTTTTAAAAAATGGAACCTTGTTCCTGTGATACTTTTGTGGCATTGCCTCCAGCAACTGTTGGTAACAGGATTATTTTTGGAAAAAATTCAGATAGATTGTGCGATGAAGTACAGGAGGTAGTTTATTTTCCTGCTGCAGTTCATGACAACCCGAGAGAACATCTTCAGGTAGGTGAAGTACATGTTTTGCTGGCAATAGTTTTCTTTAAAAATATCATAAACAGGGGCGCCTGGGTGGCACAGCGGTTAAGCGTCTGCCTTCGGCTCAGGGCGTGATCCCGGCGTTCTGGGATCGAGCCCCACATCAGGCTCTTCCACTATGAGCCTGCTTCTTCCTCTCCCGCTCTTCCTGCTTGTGTTCCCTCTCTCGCTGGCTGTCTCTATCTCTGTCAAATAAATAAATAAAATCTTTAAAAAAAATATCATAAACAGGTTTTTTGTTTTTTAAATCATGAGCTAGCTATTTGGCAGGGACTATAGAAGTTAAAAATTCAAGGATTTCAATTTGAAAAATAATTTGAGTCAGAACTAGATTTCTGGGCTTTTATTTCAATGATTTGGAGGAAGCTGAAATAACAATAAAAATAGTTGTTAATTCTTTGATAAAATATTTGAATGTTTATCATACGCGAGCATGTCAAATAGGGCAAGGATTTAAAGCCTGCTGTCTAGACCAGTTTTGTCTTCCAGGAGCTTTGAGTCTAGTAGAGGAATAGGATGTATGTAACATAGGTAACTAACCCTGTTATAAAGTAGGGTGGTTTAAATGCTAAATTTAAGAGCGAGCAACAAGTTGTGTGACAACAGTGGAGAAAGAGCAATTAATTCAGACTAGAGATCAAGGAAGTCTTTAGCAGGAGCTGGGGTTTCAGCTCGAGTTTGATGGGCAGAAAGTATTCTGATCGGTGTAGAATAGAGAAAGTCATTCCAGTCTCTGGAAATAACAGTTTTTATCACCAAAAAAGGCTTATGGGGCCCTGTGATAATACTATCAACATGCATTTTATGCAGTCATTTGGTAGTATACACATTAATTAAAAGATCCTTTAACAATTTTTATTAAAAATCCATTCACTATGAAACTTAAAAGTAAAAGTTTCACATTATGCTTTTATTATTAAGTTATGCTTTTTTAGATTTCATTTTATTGATATTCTAATACTAAAATATATTAAATATTAGATGTTTTCTGTATATAGGCCTTTTTTCCCTTTTGCTGAGACTATTTATTGGATCCATTTCCACTTTCTCTCTTTATGTTTAAATTTCTCCTATTCTGTAAACCAGTGGTTCTTATTCTTTTCACTATGGTAGACATACCAGATGGGTGACTTCCACATGTTACATATGCTTCTATAGCAATTCTCTCGTACATAAGAGCTACCATATGGGACATATGTCACTAATTAAGAAATAATGGACATTGAGATTGAGATCCACTCCCTTTAAGTTTCAACTGAATACATCTTCCTCTACAAAATGTTTCAAGATTTCACAACTAGAAACCATCTCTCTCCTGAGCTTACGTCAGCACCTCATTTTTACTTTTCTTAATGGCCCTTATACTTTATGTTTTATTGTGTTTTCTTTAGTGTACAAGTCTTAGTTTTTGGAAAGCAAGATCTGTATCTGATTCATCTTTATAACTAATATATCTCTTAGCAGAGTCTTTGTAATAAGAGATGCTTAATAAATATTTGAATGAGTAAAAGCTTTAGGGTCAATTCTGAATATGTTTTAAGGGTAGTAACTTTATTATTGAAAATGTTAAGTTAGTTATACTTTATTTCATAGTGGGCATGTCTTCTGATTGAATTGTAAGATTCTGAAACTTGATAACTTTTTCTTTTTTGGTTTTATGGTTGTTGCTATGACTTTCTTCACAGTGTACTTATATTGAAATTGATCAAGTTCCTGAAACATATGCTGTTGTCCTTAGTCGCCCAGCTTGGTTATGGGGGGCAGAAATGGGAGCCAACGAGCATGGAGTTTGCATTGGGAATGAAGCTGTATGGGGAAGAGAAGAAGTTTGTGATGAAGAGGCACTACTGGGCATGGACCTTGTCAGGTTATTTTTTACTTATATTTTTTTCAGTATAGAACTTGTCTAAAACTCTTACAAGTTTTATTTTCCTATTTTTCCCATATTTTGGACCTTGATACTTTATAGCTTGTATTAAAATGCTTCAGAGTACAGACATACCTCATCTTATGCTTTGCCTTATTGCACTTCACAGATATTGCAGTTTTTACAAATTGAAGGTTTGTGGCAATGTTATGTCAGGCAAGTTTATCAGCACCATTTTTCCAACAGCATTTGCTCACTTCGTGTCTCTATGTCACATTTTGGTAGTTCTCACAATATTTCAAACTTTTAATTATTAGTATATTTATTATGGTGTTCTGTGATGAGTGATGATAACTTGCTGAAAGCTCAGATAACGGTTAGCATTTTTTAGCAATGAAGTCTTTTTAAATTAATTTTTAAATTAAGATATGTTATTGTTTCTTAGACATAATGCTGTTGCATACTTAGTAGACTGTAGTATAGTGTAAACATAACTTTTATATGCACTGGGGAACCAAAAAATTCATTTGACTTGCTTTTTGTGATATTCGTTTTATTCCAGTGGTCTGGAACCGAACCTGCAGTATTTCCAAAGTATGCTTATACTGGCATGTAATTTGCAGACGCTAAGATCATTAATTGGGAGAAGGGAAGGAGTTGAAAATTATGATTCATTTATGTGAATTATGTAAAGTATCTAATATATTTTATCAGACCTTAATTCTCACAGTAACGTCATGGGCTGTATATTACTATCCTCATTTTATAGATGAGATACTGAGATAAAGCAACTTGCCAATAAATTACCAAGTTGGAATTTGAACATTGATCTATGATTCCAAAGACTTTGTTTTCATGATTCCAAACTGACTTCAGAAGGAATGGCTTAGAAGTTGGATTTCAGTTTATTCGTTAACTTGAAAGAAGTTTTACTTTGAATATAAACAAAAAATCTCATGTGCATGAAATTATTTAAGAGAAATGATGGAAATTTAATTTGAAAACTTTTATATTTTTATTTTAGACTTGGCCTTGAAAGAGCTGATACAGCTGAAAAAGCCCTCAATGTCATTGTTGATCTATTAGAAAAATATGGCCAGGGTGGAAATTGTTCAGAGGGTAGGATGGTATTTAGCTATCACAATAGTTTCCTGATAGCTGATAGGAATGAAGCCTGGATTCTGGAGACTGCAGGGAAGTACTGGGCTGCAGAAAAAGTACAAGGTATGGACAACTTTTCATGATTTTTTTTAAATTTGCCTTATAATTAATAAAATAACCCCCTTAGCTGCAGCCATTGCATTTAATTGTTTCTCAAGATTTATAATCCAGTGCAATGAAGGGTTGAACTGTGGGGGAAATGAAAACATTTGAAAGAATGTTAACAGTGAAAGAGCACTACAAAGAGCTTCTCTGAAAAAAAGAAAAAGGTGGTGGTCTCCCCTTTTCATCTGATATTAATTTTATATAACCTGTATATATTTTCTGTGCAGCATTTCTTGGCTGTTTTAGTACTTTTCCACTTCTTAATAATCCTTTGCCATTTCTTCCTCTTTTAACTTTGGGCTGAACTCAGAAATTTTAATTTATTGCGTGTGGTTATGGAGGTGAGGAAAGGGGAGTGCTGCTGGGGATTGGTATCTGTCAGTTAGTGGCTGAAAAGAATATGTTGATGCAATAGTAAAGCGTAAACATTGAGTAAAATAACACAATTTTATTGTTTTAGGATGCTTTGCATTTTTTTCATGGTTTCTTTGTGACCATATATTCCTTTCATTCTTCAAATGAGGAAATCTGGAGATGCGAAGTGATTTACTTGAGGCAGTGATTGAAAGACGTAGAATTTAAATCTTTCCATCCTGACTCTCAGTTCAATATTCTTTCGTAAGAGTACAGCCTCATACTCAAGCATGATCATGTACTTTTTATGTACTTACCTCCTGGATCTCCTAGTTTTAGAGAGGAGATAATTTGCACATGTGAAAATATTAAATGGTGCATAGACGCTGTGAACATTTAGAGAAAGGAAAAGTCATTGTGGGCTGGAGAAATTCGGAAAGTCTTCCTGAAGGTAGCCTTGAGCTTTGGAGGATTTGGATGTTATTTTTCAAAATAAGTCATTGCCAGTTGTTTTGATGACATTTTATTTTATATTTTACCTGTTTTTATTTTGCCTAATACATAAAATTGAATTTAGACTGTTTTCTTATATTCTAATTGACCTGATAATACCACTAGCACTCTTTATTTTATTAAGTGTGCTAAATGCAAGAGAGAAATGAATAAATGTATTCTGTTGAGAAAGATAGCCCTACCTAGCTATTCAAAATGAATACCTTCATTGAGCGTAATTATCCAGTTGTAGATTAACTTTGCCTGCTGGTTTCTCTTCCTGTTACTAAATGAGCCCAAGAATTATATAATTAAATTTTAACGAATTATCTATTAGATGGAAAACTCCTCTTCCCTGTTTGATTCTATCATGATTTTATTCTAGCTTTTGTAGTGAGAATATCCCAAGTATGACTTTGTTAGAGTAATTTAATTGATTTCTACTTAACAAACTGTTATTCTAATTTGGTTTTAAAACATTATCAATTTTCATTTTTTATGATTTATTTCATTCATTTTGGTCTCTTTAGAACTGGTTTTTATTCTTCTGTTTTGTATTTTAGTTGAAAATTTTGTTATAACTTAGTGCCATGATATTTTTGGGAGTCTTATATTTCTGTTCTAAACTTATTTATGACTAATTTTAAAAAAGTAATTTCTACAAAAGATCAATATATAAAGAATATATAAAGAAATTTCAAAACTCAACAGTAAAAAGACAATCCAACTAGAAAAATAGGCAAAAGACAGGAAGAGACATTTCACCTAAAGGGATATACAGATGTCAAAAAAGCACATGAAATGTTCAATATCATTAGCTATTAGGGAAATGCAAACTAAAGCCACAATGAGGTATCTCTACTTATATCAGAATAGTTAAAATTTTTTAAATGATACTACTAAACACTGGTGAGAAGGTGGAGAATGGACCACTTAATCATTGCTGGTAAGAATGTGTAGCTACTCTGGAAAACAGTTTGGCAGTTTATTAATTTATTTATTATTTATTTTTTTATTTTTTAAAAGATTTTATTTATTTATTTGACAAAGAGAGAGAGACAGCCAGTGAGAGAGGGAACACAAGCAGGGGGAGTGGGAGATGAAGAGGCAGGCCCCAGCAGAGGAGCCTGATGTGGGGCTCGATCCCAGAACGCCGGGATCACGCCCTGAGCCAAAGGCAGACACTTAATTACTGAGCCACCCAGGTGCCCCAGTTTGGCAGTTTAGAAAAAAACTAAATATACAACTACCATACCACCTAGCAATTGCAATCTTGTGCATTTATCCCAGGAACTTACATTCACACAAGAGCCT